>NC_056726.1:1715002593-1715015093 GCF_019279795.1 Protopterus annectens | reverse complement strand
TTATACAATACATAAAGGAATATGCAGAAACAAACATGTACACACACACACACACACACACACACACACATGCACACACACAGACACACAGACATGCACACACACACACACACACACACACACACACACACACACACACACACACACACACACACACACACACACACATTCATATAGTTCAATGTTCAGAAAGAAGTAGTTACTTCCTAACCAGACCTTTAGAGAAGTATGATTTAACAGAGAAATTTGCATGTTGTTTACCTGATAGAAGAAAATCATGGTCAGCATTTTTAATTAGTAACTAAGCTGCATGACCTTTACAGGTTAACCTTTGACCAACGCATTCACAACAACATCAGAAAAAACCCACCAAAAACTTGGAACCCTCTACAGAAAGAAATACTTCATTAACCCCACTACCAAACAAACTCTTGTCTCTACCTTCCTACTACCATCCCTATTATATGGTGCCCCTCTTCTCACTAACATTTAAACCTCCCTAAAAGCCAAAATGGAAATCTGCTAAAACAAAATTGCCAGATTTGCAACAAATGCCACTTATTACTAATAGCTTCATAGGTTCCTAGATTCATAGGTAGGTACTAGGCTATTGGCCCTAGAGCCTACATAAGCCTAGCCAAAAAGGTACCCTGTCTTTCGGTACCCAAGAAAATTATTTTCCTGTGCCCCTGTCGAGCAGAGCCACAAAAGCAATCCCTGGGGTGAATTTCATATTTCCCATCCAATCATCAAGATTTTTCTTGAAGAGTGCTAATGAGGAGCTTTGTTTGATACAGATGGGTAGTTTGTTCCAGAGTATGGGAAGACTCTGGGACAGGAATCTATCCCTTCAGCAAGTTTTATTTATTGTGGTGACAAAGTTTAGGTCCATAGACCGTGTAGCTCAGAGGGATTAGGATTTCTTTAAGTGGAGCATGTCCAACAGCTCTGGGTTTGACATAGCTTTGTATGTTAGGCAGAGATTACCTCTGAGTAGGGAATATGCAACGGAGTAAAGCTGGAGTTTTTTGAGGCGGTCTGCATAGGACATCTGATTGAGGCCATTAATCCTCTTTGTGTGGTATTTCTACAGCCTTTCCAGTTGTTGTAGATTTCTTCTGAGGTACATACCAAAAGGGGCGTTGTACTCTATAATGGGTCTAATGAGTGATGGGTAGAGGGGAACAATGACCTCTTTTTTCCTTGATGAGAAACCTTTTGTGATGAGGTGTGCCACATAGAAGGATTTCCTGACTACTGTGGTGATGTGATTATCAAAGGAGAGACTACTGTCCACCTGTGTCCCTAGGTCTCTTATCATAATTTTGAGGTTAAGTAGACAACCGCCTATGTGGTAGTTCATGGGTACCGAGTTTTTACCAAAGGGGATGACAATGTACTTTTGGCATTGAGCTTCAGGCCATGGCTTTGACACCAGGCATCTGTATCAGTGAGGCCTTTTTGAAGGATGGCCACATTGTTAGGAGTTTAGATTATGGCTCTAGTTTGCAGTCATCTGTGAACTTCTTTAGCCAAATACCTTCTGCGTTAGCATGTACTTCAGAGAAGTAGATATCAAACAGGAGAGGACCCAGGACTGAACCCTGTGGTACTCTACTTGTCACTAGTCTGAAGTTGTATTTGGAGTCTGCTACTTTCACAGTGTAGGTTCTGTCAGTGAGCCAGTTGGCAACCCATCTTGTGACATAGGGATTTATATCTAGTTTAGTGAGTTTATCTATAATTCCAGAGTGGGGAATGGTGTTGAAAGCCTTGGCGAGATCTAGATAGGCTGTGTGAACCACCTTACCCTTGTCTACGGCTTTGGTGACTGCTTCAAATAAGTCTATCAGGTTTAAGAGACATGATCTGCCTTTTACAAACCTGAACTGGGTGGGATCTAGAGTTTGGAGAATACCAATGTCTTTGTTTATAAGTTCCATGATGATACATTCCATGGACTTGCAGACCAAGCTCGTCAGAATAATGGGGCGGTAGTTCCTGGGGTCCGTGGTGGCTCCCCCTTTGTAGAGTGGGATAACCATTGCTGTGCACCATTCAGTGGGCACAAAGCCTGAGGTGAGGCTATGACTGAACATGGTACTTAGGTGGGGTGCCAGTTCATTCTGTAGTTCATGTAGAACACAGCCTGGAATGTTGTCAGGTCCCATGGATGCTGTGTTCTTGGCTTTGGAGAGTGTGTTTTTTACCTGTGCAGCCGTAATTACAGGAACTTTGCATTCTTCTGGTATAGAGATGGGCCCTTTAGGGGGTGAGAGGGGGGGTAAAGTTAGCACTGAACCTATCTGCCAGGATGTTTGTAATATCAGTTGGTTCTGTATATTTAATGCCATTGTGCTGTAACTCAGAGCAGATCTGAGTGTTGTCATTGAGATTCTTGACATAGCTATAGAATGCTTTGTGGTTGTCTTTAGAATCAGTGGTAATTTTGTTTTCATTACTAGCTTTGGAGGATTTTATGAGGGATCTCAGCTTCTTACTGAGACTAACCAGGGAGTTCCTCCAATTATGGGATTTTACTCTTTTTTGCAACAGTTTCTTTCTTCTTTTGTAGAGCTTGTTTATGGCAGGGGACCACTAGATTGGCTTCCTTTTCTTGGAGAATAGCATCTTGGTTCTGTTAGGGATAGCAGGATCCATGCTCTTGTGTAAGTGCTTTTAAAGTTCATTTGTGTAGGATTCAACAGTCGTACCTCTATTGTCCATCTGCATGGGTGCTGTGAAGTTTGCCACTTCTGTCTTAAGAAGCGTGAAGTTGGCTGTGGAGAAATTTTTTACGGCGATTTCCCTAATGAGGGGTAGGGACAGGATGTGGATGTCTAGGGTGATTAGCTTGTGGTCGGATCTGACCAACAAGGAATTGACCTCTGGTATGGAACACTAGTCACCCATGTTGGTAATGACCAGGTCTAGGATATTGCATCCCCTGGTGGGGGTGTGGATACGTTGATCCAAGGCACTGGAATTTATGAATTCCAAAAAACTTTGAGCAAAAGAGTTGGCACATGAGTAGTTTTCCCAGTTAATGGTGGGGTAGTTGAAATTGCCCATTATTGCAGTGTTGGGTTGTACACTAATATTTTCCAGTGTATCAAGAAATGAGGAGTGGGAATCCTGTGGCATGGTGGGCGATCTGTAGCAAGCTACAATTTGGATTGCAGTCTTGCCCAGAGTTAGTTGCACTTGGATAATCTCGGATGCATTATTCTGAGCAACTACCCTGGAGGTGTGGCTATCCTTAATGAATACAGACATGCCTCCACCTTTAGTGTTTCGATCCAGGTTAGGTGGCCAAAAGGTGTGGTATGAATTATAGCCTGGGAATGTAGGGATGCTATCTGGAGCCTTGAACCAGGTCTCTGTCACTGCACAGATGTTGATGTTCTCCATTTTAAGGAGTGCCTTGAGTGAGTGCATTTTGAGGTTTAGACTTCTAGCATTAAGTAGCATTACCCTCAGATTTTGCTTGCTTGTACTTGTTACAGTGATGAATTTGTCTTTTGAACCTTGCCTAAAAAAGGCACTATAGGGGTGGCAAGAGCCTTAGCCAGTATCCAGAATACCAAGGGCAACAGGTGCAGGCCATCTCTGGCAAAGCATTGTGGTCTGTCAATCATGTCATCCCAGACAGATACTGGATCCCCTTAGAATGATACTAGAAGCTTAGCCAATTGTTAAAGTCAACCATTTTGTCCTTGTACTGTGGTATCATTCTGGGTGATGGCAGGATGCTATTCAGGTCTAGGGTCATACCTGCCTGGGCTCCAAGATTGGAGAGCTCCTCCATGTCTCTTTTCATGTAGTCCAGGGAGGTACATCTCAGGTCATTCACACCAACATGGACAATGACAGAGTCATATTTGTACTTGCTGTGGAGTGAACTGAGTGTGTGCATTATGTAGTGGATCCTGGCACTCGGCAGGCAGCTGACAGTAACTTTCTCCTTGTTTAGCCTGGTGAGTGGAACATCAATGTGCCTGACTATAGAGTCACCTATGACTAAAGTGTTGGGTACTTTGTTATGCCTTATGGGCTGTGGTTGAGTGGCACACTGAGTTTGTGGGCTATGTATCATTTGGGTTGTGTTGGGGGGTGGAGGTTGCTTGCGTTTCTGCTTTGGAGGTCTCTGCTGCTTGAGCAGATTTTTATTGAGAGCCTCCAGGAATGTAGGTGTGTGTTTTCTTTTTCTGTGTGTGTGCTTTGGTGGTGTAGGTTTTGAGGGACTATGTGATGAGTGTGGTGTGTTGCAAGTGTTTACCTTCTCCTCCTGAGTGTCTAGTCCAGTCTTGGGTGAAGAGAGCTTTGCTTACAGTTTGGTATATATATATATATATATATATATATATATATATATATATATATATATATATATATATATATATAAGTACATCTCTCACAGGTTGTAGTGTTGGGTGGTAGGAGAGGGTTGTCTGTGTACATGAGGCAACTGCTGCATTGCCCCAAGATGCCCAGATTCATCAGGTAGATAGGAGAAAACACCGAGAGCTGACACTTAAACATGCCTGGATAGGTGCTTATTTATTAAGTACTAAAAACTGTTTTTGTCTAGACAAGTGAGGAAAGTTGAGTGCTGTAGTAATTTGTAGCTGATTTAGTGCTTAAAATGAGTTCTGAACAAGTGCTGAGCTCAAAGAAAGAGATTTGAGTGCTAAAACTAAAAAAACTGTCTAGTTCTAAGGGAAATTTTGAAGAGCAGACATTATAGCAGCGGGAATAGTTTAACCCTAGCTAAGTGGCGATGCATAAAGTGCATTCTTTTTTACTATAAGAGTAGCAAATGAGCAAACTGATTTAAACAAATTAACCAATTAACCAATAAAAAGCTAAAAACTGAGCCCCATTCCAGCAGTCTTTGATCAGACAAGTTCTAACTGCACACTTCTGCCACTAGGGTGCAGGGGAACCTTCTCCAAAAAAGATGGCCTGGATTACTGATCAAATTATACAAAGTTAGATTCAGCAGGTCTGATTCTAGTCTATGCTACAGCAAACAAGGCATACCAATTTCAGAATGAAACAGTTCAAATAAGCAGGCACAATACGACTTTAACCAGAAACTCCCAGCTCAGAAGGGCAGAAAATACCCTCTCCACCCACAAGGGTGCAGACCACACCTTCTTAATGTAAAATAACTGGCCCAAAGCCCAAGTGCTTAAACCAGAACTAATACACTTTTAGAATAACAGACAGTAAGCCTTCAATCAGCAACACCCAGCTTAGTAGGATGTAAGCTACCTGTCCTGCCACAACAGTGCAGACTACAGACCTTCTTAACGTAAAACAACTGGTCTGAAGCCCAAGTGCTTAAACCAAAGGCTTAAAATAACAGTTACAATTTAATCAGGCTACTAACAAGCAGTAATAAATCCAGCAGAATAAAAGCAATTAATACTTTTAAGAACAGGTAGCAAAAGCAAAATAAAGTAAAAAAGTAGGAAGAAGCACAAATACAGTAAAAGCAGATGAATACAGTGCATTTTTTATATAACAATAGAAAATGAGCAAACCGATTTAAACAAATCACCCAAGTAACCAGTAAAAAAAGCTCAAAACTGAGCCCTGTTCTAGCAGTCTTCAATCAGACAAGTTCTAACTGCACACTCCTGCCACTAGGGTGCAGAGGAACCTTCTCCAAAAAAGATGGCCTGGATTAGTGCTCAAGTTATACAAACAAAGCTAGATTCAGCAGGTCTGATTCTAGTCTATGCTACAGCAAACAAGGCATACCAATTTCAGAAAGAAACAGTTCAGATAAGCAGGCACAATAAGCCTTTAACCAGAAACTCCCAGCTCAGAAGGACAGAATCTAGCCTCACCTCCCACAAGAGTACAGACCACAAATTATCTTAATGTAAAATAACTGGCCTGAAGCTCAAGTGCTTAAACCAGAACTAATATACTTTTAGAATAACATACACTGAGCCTTCAATCAACAATTCCCAACATAGAAGGATATAAGCTATCTGTCCTGCCACAACAGTGTAGACCACAAACCTTCTTAATGCAAAACAACTGGTTTGAAGCCCAAGTGCTTAAACCAAAAGGCTTAGAATAACAGTTACAATTTAATCAGGCTACTACCAAGCAGTAATAAATGCAGCAGACTAAATACAACTGAGTATTTTTAAGAAGAGGCAAAAGCAAAATAAAGTAATAAAACAGGAAGAAACACAACTACAGTAAAAGCAGATGAATAAAGTGCATTTTTTTTCTCCCACCACTGTTTCTCACTTTGCACACTCAAATGGCATGCACTACCACAATACCTTGTCTACTAACAACTCACCATAGCTCACAAAATAATCTATAATCCTCTCAATTGTCCAGCCCATTCATCCACAATAATTAAATTCCACCCTAACAGACCCCTTAGATCAGTAAATGAGACCCTACTGCTCATCCAAAAACCCATTCTCCCTGCTGGTCAAACATTTTAATCATTATTTATTGCCAAACTCTAAAACAAAGAGTGAAAAAGTCACACAGAAAAACCAATCAGTAAACACTAAATGAAAATTCTAGCCAAGCTAGATCTTCCACTGAGTGACCTCTCAAACCTCTTGTATCAGAGGCTCATGGGATATATGCAAATGACCCTTATGAACATCAGGTGTTTCAGTATATGGTGATTCTGAATGCCCATGACTTATTTCTTTTTAAGTCATTTCAATAGACAATTTCAGGCCAATAAATCCAAACCCCACTAGCTGTAGATATGCATATTTTGGCCTTGTTATGACCTCATCAGCACAGCATAAGCAGAGTGCTTGACTAAATATAAGAAACACAGGGCTGTTATACCCAGCTGATGTCCATTACCATTAGGATAATGGACACCATCGAGTGTGACCTTCTCACTCCTTGTTTTAGTTTGTTAGTCGGGATATTTTGCAGCTACCCTAATGGTAATGGACATCAGTTGGGTATAACAGCCCTGTGTTTCTTATATTTAGTCAAACACTCTGCTTATGTTGTTCTAATGAGGTCATAACAAGGCTGAAATATGCATATCCTCAGCTAGTGGGGTTTGGCTTTATTGGACTGAAATTGTCCATTAAAATGACTTAAAAAGAAATATATCATGGGCATTTAGAATCGCCATATAGCTGAAACATCTGGTGTTCATTCGGGTCATTTGCATATATCCAATATGCCTCTGATAAAAGAGGTTTGAGAGGTCACTCAGTGGAAGTTCTAGCTTGGCTGGAGTTTTCATTTAGTGTTTACTGATTGGTTTTACTGTGTGACCTTCACACTCTTTGTTTTAGTTTGTTAGTTGGGATATTTTGCAGTCACCCTAATGGTAATGGACATCAGCTGGATATAACAGCCCTGTGTTTCTTATATTTAGTCAAATACTCTGCTTATGCTGTGCTGATGAAGTCATAACAAGGTCGAAATATGCATATCCACAGCTAGTGGGGTTTGGCTTTATTGGCCTGAAATTGTCCATTGAAACAACTTAAAAAGAAATGTCATAGGCATTCAGAATCACCATATAGTTGAAACACCTGATCTTCATAAGGGTCATTTGCACATATCCCATGTGCCTCTGATACAAGGGGTTTGAGAGGTCACTCAGTGGAAGTTTTAGCTTGGCTGGAGTTTTTATTTAGTGTTTACTGCATTGCCAAACTCTGGAACTCACTCCCATCAGCACTCAGATCCACTAATGATGCTAACTCCTTCAAAAACGCCCTTCACCTATCTACCCATTGGCAATGCTCCTGCTCCATACCCAATATAACCTGACTCTTCCCACCTTGTCATCTCTCACATGCATCTCTATCCATTGTTACATCTGTAACACGTAACTCCATCGGTTTATTTTTCCTTCTTTCTTTTCTCCTTTAGCCACTGCCCATGTCTTTGTTAGACCTCTCTATTTATTGCACACTGCCAGTTGCATTGTATATAGTTATTGTTCACTTTTTCTCAATTGATGTTTATGTAATGTTATGATCCACTTCTAACTGTTAAACTTATTCATCTCATTTGTAACTATTTTTAGCTTTATTGTAGATAATTGTTGCTTTGTTAAGCCAATTTGTAATTAACTGAATGTTGTACGTGCATATCTAATTGGAGCTTTTCTCCCCAGGCCTCCACTGAAAATGGGCTCATTCAGGCGCAGTGGATACTTCTGGTAAACAAATGTAAATAAATAAATCATTCAAGAAGACCTTTATCAGGCTGTGATAGTTAATGAGGGCACTGATTATATTAATGGGCGTGATACAAAACAGAAAAACAGTTGGAAGAAAGTAATGCTTTTTTTCTTGTTGTTCTGTATCCTACAGTATTACCCAAGACATAATTTACGTATCCATTATCCAAGGCCTGGTGCCCTCTCCGGATCTGGCACTCTTCAACTGTAAGTTAAGAAGAAAAAAAAAAGAGACAGGGAGATCCATGTTTCGTTCCTCAAATAGCAAGGTCTATATTTGTAACAAGCAGCTTACTGCTTCTTATACCAGGCAGGAAGCACTAAGGCACGTCAACCTTGATCACAATCAGAATTCATGTCTTCACTGTACTGCTGGCCAGTCAGAATCTCCTAACTGTGGCCCCTAACACCTAACTCCCAGGATTACTGTCTAGTTTAACCCACCCTTGCTTCACTACTGACTGTTATTTCTAATAAGTAAAAATAAGCTTATATAAAAGAGAAATGATATTGATTAAATGCTTGCCAAAAAAATAGTTTCAAGTCTATGATATTTTTATTAACAACTGGGACTTCTGACAAATGGCAAGGTAAGAAAGATTATAGAACAGAAGCAACTACAAAAAATGCTGACCAAAAGTACCACTTGATACAAGAACACTGACTAGGGGTAATTAGGATCATTCTAACAGGGAGATAAATAACTAACAGCGTTGTAAATCTAGAAGACTAAAAAGTTGAAATCCTGGATGCCTGGGGTTATGTTGTCATATCTATTTAAGTCAGTCTCTCATACATCCTGTCATTTAAATATTATTCAATAAGCAATCATAGGTTTGTCTATTATCGTGTTAGCCTTCTTTTGTGTGTGAATGACTGCAGGATGATGACTGTTGCTGCGGGAAGGTTATTAGTGGTTGATACTTATGTAATGACTGCATAACCTTTAAAAATAGTTATTGTTTTCTTTATTTAAGGTGGTTACTGATATAATATGCCATTAAATCATTATTTTATAAGAAGTTGGGTGTTTGTCTATAGCAGGTAAAGCTTTGGTTTAATATTTTTTCACAATATCATTATTGCTAGGAGAGCATAATTCTATGGATGAGCTCACAAATTTTTTTGCATGATTCACCAGTATCCTTCCGGTATTGAAGGGAGGGTTTCTATGGTATGATTGCTTCATCTTCAGTCAGATTGCCTTCTTCAGGTGACAAATGTTGTCTGAAGGTATTCAAGTTTCATTCAGATAATACCGAATGACTCAGAGATGTCTGCCAACTTAATATTTAAATTATGTTGACCACAATGACTATGACACAATGAAAATTGTTTAATAGCACTATAAATGTATTACATATAGGAGAGTAATGAAAACATTACACAATTTCCCCCTACATAATCAACATATAGTAAACTTTGGACAGTTTAATATATTTTTCTTAGATTTAAAGGCTGGCACTTTATTTTAATTTCCTGCACAGATTCTTTACTCCAGTTATGCTCTTTATTACCATTTAAGGTTAGACAGTCTGCCTTTGAGTTATTTATCTAATCTTCTTTTTTAATTTCTAGAATATGCAGAAGAAATGTCAGATGCTATGCCAGTCTTTTTTAGAGATAGTGCAGACTGTTTTGTTCAGCTTTGCTTGTATTTAACTCTATTTTTTCCAAGCATAGATTGCTATTTACTCTTTGATAGCAGACCAGATTTTGCAGTACCAAAACACACAATTTTTTACATTTCTTTGCCATTTATTTGCAGACACTTGCCTCTTTTCGTGAGTATAGTTTTGGAATGTTCTTGCAATCTGATCTTTATAGCATCAGTAATCTTCAAGTACTTTGATTTTGGTTTAACCACTCCGTTCACTTTATAAGATGCTGCTGCTGCCCACTTTGACTATTTCTACGTTTCACTGTGCAAGCTTCCTTTCAGTATATAAGAACAATCAACTCAAGACAAAAAAAGACTTCCAAGTCCTTCTTAGTAAAATGCTCAAAGGCTTATAATATCACCTAGTACATAAAATGGAAGTTGTTATGAATTGAAGCAGGCACGTACTTCACCATGCATGCATACAACTGTGTTTTTCATTCAGATTTTGTTATCACACCCATCCTAGTTTTGACCTAGAGTACTTGTCTTGATTTGAAAGGATCCTTTCAGCTTTGCTCTTGAATGCATTGGCCATGTCCACTTTACTTCCTGCAATATTTGGTTCAATTATTTATTTAAATAAAAGGGTGGCCACGGTGGTGATTTATTCAAATAAAAACTTTTATCTCATCTCTGCAGAATACAGCCTGGCAGTCTTTCTGACTGAAATAAACAAGGTGAAACTAGATTTTATTTACGATGGCACAGACACCTATAAAGAGCGATATAGCTCTACTCTTTTACTTTATATGTTAAAGCATTAAGATTTAAAAAGAATATGCATGTTTAGTAAGATATTTACATATGCCACAGTAAAACTAACTTTTTCATTACCTTATTTATTTATTGTTTATTTAATAACTTGGTTGAGGACTGAACAAATAGTTAATTTCAGCAATAATCCATGTGCAGTCAGGTGCATACATGAAGCATATGTATTGGCATCTATTTTGAAGAATTATATCTACTCCAGTCAAGGTACAAACTGTCACAAATAAAACACTGAATCACAAACAGAAACTTTATACAACAGTCTTAAGATCATGTTATTTCCAAGGTAACTTTACCTTGCTGTACTTCAGAGAGGACAAAGTTTTCAATGATACATCAGTTTTGAATTTTACATATATTTCCTCAAAATTGCACATAAATTCTGGAAGTTCAAAGGACAAAAGCAAAATATACAATTGGAACCCATATCACAATACCAAATAGTATTACATTTGATAAGCTGTACTTTGGAGTAACCATTTGAAACATTAGGACCCACTAGACCGATTCCGGAAAAGTGACGAATGGATGGCCAAAAGATCGGACATGTATATACCAAGTCTAAGATGGCATTTCTTGGAATATTCCCTGATTTCTGAGGTGTGCTGATCTCACAGTCAGTATATATATAAGTTCAAGGAATATGGGGAATCTGCTCCCCACATGGGGGTTGCAGCAGGGCTTGCCCCTAATACAAAAAAAGTTTTAAGGAGAAGACCGATTTTCAAGATTCTCTGCGCTCTGTGTTTTTTTTTTCATCTTTTCAGCACTTGCATTTTGAGTGCTGACATTTCAGTAGGGAGCTGTACTTTTAATAATTTTTCAAACAAGTGCAGCAACTTTGACTTAACTGCAGGGGCGGCTCGTGGCATCGGGCTGCCGGACTGCAGCCCCCTCACCTAGACAGCTGAGTAGTTTTTATTTTGTTTTTTTATGTAAAAAAAAAAATCTGTTTTTCTACTTTAAATTTCGAGTCCGCGACTCTAAATTACGCGCATGCGCATTGCGCGCTTCAATCGCAACAGCGTTTTTTTTTTTTTTTTAAATTCTTGCTGCAATGTTTTCATTGCAGCCCGGAGGAGCAAAGAAGGCATCATTGTGATGCCCAGAACTCCCCAGAAGTCTATGCGGTTGAGACACAAACCGCATAGACATGGAAAGGGCTCGGACTGCAACGTCCGCAGGCATGTCATGACGTGCTTGCTGGGCAAATGCTGCTGATTGGTTGTCGCTCTCTTCCCAGGCTTTATGTCCTGGGAAAAGAGCGAGAATCAGTCAGTCGGTTTTTGGCGTTGGACCTGGTATTATGACCTTTTTTTCCCAGTGCTGTGAAAACTTTTGTATTATAAAACATTTTTTTTTTAATTTTTTGGCACAACAAGAGTACAAGACAAATTATTTTTAAAGTAGAGAGCGAGGCAATCAAACTGTGGTGGATTTATTATTGCTGCTTCCCTGCTTCTTTCATCAGGCTGTTCTGGAATCAACAGGTGAGTTATTTACTATTTATTTCATTACTTATTATTGATGTATTGGATTAATACAATACAAAGAAGTGATGGTTTATAGACTGATGCTGACATGTTGGTTTGTGCAGCATTTTGAATTCTAATTCAAGTTATTCAACCAGGGATAATTTTTATTGGACATGGTGACATAGTACAGACATTTTTCACTAGCTTTATGCATGGAGGATATGAAAGCTGATATTCTTAAGTTTTCATCAGGCACCTAGATGCCTTTTCCAGCATAGACAGTATTGTGCAGTATCTCTGTGTGATGTGTGTGTGTGTGTGTGTGTGTGTGTGTGTGTGTGTGTGTGTGTGTGTGTGTGTGTGTGTGTGTGTGCGTGTGTGT
>NC_056726.1:1714930093-1715000093 GCF_019279795.1 Protopterus annectens | reverse complement strand
AGCTATGGCAAGAACTGAATTCACTGAATATGTTTGAGGGCTGTATTCCCTCATTACTGTGTTTGTCCAGGTGTTTTGTGCTAAGAGGTTGACAGCTATGGTGAGAACTGAATTCATTAAATGATAGCCATTTAAGTTTCAGTCTTCCTCTCTTTCACAAAGCAGCTGATTTGGTGTAGTGGTATGTTGCTCTTCACTGTTTTGCACAGGGACCTTGGCAGTAAAATGTACGGTGGTAACACAGCATTTTTCTTTCACAAAGCAGGTGATTTGGCATAGTGGTATGTTGTTCTGACTAGTTTGCACAGGAACCTTGGCAGTAAAATGTATGGTGGTAACACAACATTTTATTCTAGCAGCTTTCCAAGATTATACAAGCAATGTTTAATGAGTCCCTGGTTTTTGCCCTTTTGACCCACCCCAATAAATTTGGCTTTTTCCAGACTTCTTGTGCTGCGAAGTTGAGATGCAGTTGAGTATTGCGTAGATATTACAAGGAGCTGAGAGCTGCAGGGGAAGAGAAGTTTAATGCTGATTATGCTAAGTCGGCTCACATTGCTAATAGCACAACAGGTTGTGTACTTGCTTTTGATGCAGTAGGTTGTTGGTTCTACTCCCATAAGGGGTGAATGCTGCCGTACTGAAAGTTAAGATACTAACTATGAGCCTGTTATGAGTTTGCTATCCATTTCCTATTGCAATATTGCTAGCTTATTTTTAATGTAATTTAGGTAATTTATTCCTCAGGGGCATCAGACACTTTATTTTTCGATGAAGCCATGAAATATAAAGCTGATTGCTAGCAGCAACCTCTTCATTACAGATTTATTTAACATGAAAATTATTTAGATGACTTTTACTACTTCAGAGATTGTGCATATTTACTGATAATGGTGGACTGTAGAATTGTGCATATTTACTGATAATAGTGGACTGTAGAAGTTTGAGTAGACTTTTATGATGGAAATGTTCTGAATTGGGCAGTTGTTTCATTGTTTACTGGAAAAATGTTCAAAGCAATAGGAAAGTGTATCAAAGAGCACATGTATGTTTCATATGCAAGGGGCCTATGATTTGAAAACAGCCCAGAATTAATTTTTATCTGCCACGGGTAAAATGTATTTTCTTTGAATGTGGGTTTTAATGTTGTTTCAATGAATGTGAGTTTCAAGGGCAGAGAAGTTTTAATGCCAAGTTTGTTTAGCAGATATCTTAGTGTTTGTGCTGTAAAATACAAAATAAAACTTTCAAATGAAGTCCAACTCATCATAGAAGTAAAGCAGTATGCACATTAGTGTTTATGGTAAATGGAGTGAAATAGCCAAGTAATGGTTCATTGGAATGGCTGCAGAGGCTCCATTC
Source organism: Protopterus annectens (assembly GCF_019279795.1). Classification (NCBI taxonomy): domain Eukaryota; kingdom Metazoa; phylum Chordata; order Ceratodontiformes; family Protopteridae; genus Protopterus; species Protopterus annectens. The sequence goes on along the minus strand of NC_056726.1, from coordinate 1,714,998,731 downwards.
AACCATGATTTTGTCAGGGGGAAGGGCAGCAAACTCAGACAGGCCCAGCTGAACTATACCTCCCAATTGTCCAGATTTTCAAAGAATGAATAGATTTTTGCTTCTTATTTTTGGTTTGTTCATAAAATTTGTAGTGTTCTGGCAAATCATTTAGGAATTAAGTCACTGAATAATGATACACTGAGTTTCAGACTCCATAACCTACAGAAAAATGCATGTTAAAGTAAGAGCTGTTCTATCAATTGTCTCAATTTATACAAGAGCATTTTTTAGTACTGTTTATATGTTCCCCAATATATATGGCCTTGTTCAGATTTACTGCATTAACAGATTGAGAGGTACATGCAAATAAATTGCTTTATAGAATTAGGCATAGCTAACCTCTCAGCTGTCCCCGATTTTGGCTCAAAATGTTGCTCTTCCCCCTAATAATCCCTCTGCAAAATAGCAATTTTGCAAGAAAACATGGAGGGTTTACAATTAAGAAATAGCTGTAATAATCAAAGTTATAGATTACTTGAAATGCATGTAGATTCTTTTATTTTGTCAGCTGCTCAAGTTAGCAGTACTAATGTTAAAGTGTCCCTTCTTTGACAGGTTCTATTTTATATTTTTGCATCACATTTTTGGTCCATTTTTCATAAAATTGTGTTTTTTGGCAAATTAGTGACAAATCACTAAAGACTGAAGTTAGAAAATGACAGACATTTGAGTTTCAGATTTTATACCCTTAAGAAAATTCATAGTAATGCAAGACTTATTCCATTATCTTTCTAAGTTTATTAGAGCAATATTTAAAAATTGTCCTTATTTTTGGGCCTTTGCCCACTTCTGTGCATGGCTTTGTCCAGATTTCTTGCTCTGAGGTTGAGAAGTATGACAAATGTGTCAGGGCCATCACAGTCAGCCAGAGACATTTCAAATTGTGACATACTTGTTGCACTCCACTCCCCCATGTAGTGAGTCTGGATGTGTCCAAGCAAGGCAGGGAGTAGTTATGCAGTGTAAATGTGCAGTGCCCCCCCCCCATCCAAGGTAGACACAAATACTACAGTGGCTTTTCATCTGTCCTTGATTTTGCAGAACGGTCTGGTTTCTGTCATATTTTTGTACTGTTTTTATGCTTATTACTCAGATTTATGTTTATTACTCAAAGTGTCTGTTGCTCTGTGTTTAAGTAGCAATGCTTTAATGACCATAAGGTAAGCTTGTCTGAGATCGTAAGATGCAAGTAAGCTTTAATAAGCATACTGTTAAAGAACTGCCAACACTGAAAGCCTTTCTGTTGTTGCCATGCAGAAAATACTTGACTAGATAATGTATAAGTCTTTGGTATTAAAGGACAAGATTCCATTATTTTAAAAAGGTCATTACACTTGTTGGAGACTTCCAGTCATCTCTACAGACTTTACCCGTAAACTAAACAGAATGCCAATCATGTGTGGTCCATAACCTGTACAGTAATCCTTTAAGCAATGTATCTTGAGCTTGTTTCTTGTTTACTTTTCATTTTTTACTTTGATCATGTTTTCCCCATGAAACAAGTAGATAGAGGTCAGGCAGCAGGTCTTTTTTGGATAAGAAACATTTTTACAAGTGGGGGCATCACAGATTTCTACTTTCAGCATGCTACTTGGTACTTTAATAAAGCTGAATATAAATTATAATTAGAACTGCAGTGCAAGGAGAAGTGATTTGAGTTGAGTGCTTCTGGTTTTTCTTATACTTGATTTTGACTGGCATTCCAGTAATGCATTTAAAAAGTAATTTATTTTTTCATGCCTCACAACCTTTTGTTTCCATCTAGATAATAAGTAAGCTGTCATGCAGCCAATGCATTGAAATATTTTTATTCTTCTACACTTATTTTTGTTTTGACTGGACTCTCATAATGATGGTTTGCCACCCAGGGCAGCGTATTTAATTAAAGTTAGTTTTTGTGGTTTTGAACATAGCTCCTCCCCTTTCTGGTTGGCCACACCCCTTTCCCCTTGACCCCACCCATTCAGCTGTCTCCTGCAGCCCCCCTTTGATTTGAAGTCACCAGCTGCCACTGCTTAACTGCATTATTTGTAGAGCTTCACACCTAGAAAACTAAATGTAGTTTTTTGCACCTGCTAACAGTGCTACTTTTGCTCAGCTTAGCCCACAACAGATACTAATACCTCAGCTTTACTGTTCTACAGAGTTCACTAGTTGGGCTCATCAGTCACATATAAACTAATGTTATGTATTTACTTAAATAGACATGCCTACATAAAGACACAATCCACCCTTTAACCAGTAACTCTCTCAATATTCTGTCTATGCTTGTCACTAATAGAAGAAAGACCCTGATGCTGAGTGAAATATTCCCTTCATAATGAATGATGCCTGAACACAAAGAAACTATGATGGTTTCAACTCTATCTCCTATGGGCAGATTCCTTGGAACCCACAAATTGAACTTATTAGTCTTATCAAACTCTGAATCACAATAAACAAAATCAGTTTATCACCTGCTAGAGGACCCTTTCCATAACCCTGGAAATTAATGTCAGGTTCCTAAATGTTACAGACAGACTTACCATAAATAAGCCCTCTATCATTCTGGGATAGTTTAACTACCCATCAATTGTTGGAGCACCTATACATCGAATGAAAGATATCTTTAGAAGTTTTTAGGCCTAATAAATAAAATTCAGTGGGCCTGATTATTACTATCCCAACTAGAGAACAAATTTTCCTTGACCTGGTACTTATAGATGTAGTGTTATCGTGCACAACTCAACTAGTAACTCCCTCTCTGATTAAGTTCAACCATAATCTAGAATCCTTTTTTGCTCAAATTATGTAACCCCCCCCCCCCCGAACGAGTCTATTAGAATTCAAAGACTTCAAGCCTACAGAACTCCTTAAATCATATGATGCAGTCTCAAAATTCACTTGAACAACAGCATCCTGGACTTTAGCAGATAGATTTGCCAGGGAATTGCATAGCCATATAAATAAATGTATAGACATGGCAGTCCCATCCAAATAAAAGTATAATGGGAAATTTAGAAGCAAAACACTCAGGTGGTCTACTGGCATAAACACAAATTATAATAAAAGAGAAAACTCATGACTATGTACTAAGGCAGCCCATGAACTCAGTTTGGCATCTGATGCCAAGAAAAATTACGAATCATTCTTCATTTATGTTAAAAAAACTAAGAAACTACACTACACAATGCAAAAATTCATACTAAATGAAAGACCTACTCGCACCCAGTGGATATTGCCAACACACTAGTAAAAATTAATGCAAATTTCACTCCTGAAATGACAATCCAAAGGTCTACTATCTGTGTATCTCTCAACCCCCCCCACCCAATTCATCCTTAAAGAACATTTACTGAAAGTCCTGACCAACACTAAAAACACTTCCTCCATAGGATTAGATAACACACAGGGCAGTCTGATAAATAATGACAAACATTCCTTGATGGAACCTCTGCATAACATATTTAACCTGATCCTGGCTACAGGCTCTGTTCCAGAAATATGGCTTATAGCACTTGTGATGCCACTCCATAAAGGTGGCCCTACTGCCAACCCCAGAAACTATAGGCCCATCATATAACTTGTCGATTTTGTAACGGTATGGAACACATTATGACAAGCTTGATAACCGTAAGCATTAAAACTCTCATTAGGCTAGATCTTCAGGAATTTGGTTTTGTAAAAGGTAAACCCTTCCTGATGAACCTGGTAAATTTATTTCAAAAGGTAACACAAGCTATTGACAGTGGACAGACTATTGAACACGTTACCTTGATCTGGTCAAGGCATTTGACTCTATTTCCCATGCTGGCATAATTAATAAAGTAAGTGTGCTTCAAACAGATCCTTATATGGTAAGATGAAAATCAAGTTGACTTACAAGATAGAACCCAAATGGTGCAGGTGGCAGGGGCAGGGTCAAAAGGCATGAAGGTGACCAGCGGTGTTCCCCATGGCTCAGTACCTGTAACCACTTTACTTTGGTATTTACTTCTCTGATCTATAGACTGAAAAACAAGATCTACTACCAACCCCAAAATCTACAGGCAAAATAACCTGACTGCTCACATTTGTAAGGCCATGGAACACATTATAGCAGCATGAAAAATGTCATCAGGTTAGATCCGCAGTAATTTTTTTTTTTTAAAGGTAGCTCTTTGCTGATGAACCTGGTAAACTTATTTGAGAAGGTTAAAACAAGCTTTTGATAATGGTCACAGTGTACCCATAGGTTACCTTAGTCTAGTCAAAACATTTGATGCCATTCTCCATTCAAGCAAAATTCATAAACTAAATGTGCTACAATCAGAGGCCTAGATTGCAACATGGAAAGGAAATTGGCAAGAAAATAGAATCCACATGGTGCGGTTGGGAGGGACAGAGTCAAAGAATATAAAAGTGACCAGTGGTGTCCCACAGGACTCAGTGCAGGGATATGTTTTATTCATTATTTTCTTCCATGACCTACAGACTGAAATCCATGAACTGTGGCTAACCAAATCCACAAATGACTGTAAACTGGGAATCATGGTCAAACCCCCCTCTGACAGAGAAGTGGTGCAAATTGAGCTTACAAATGCCTGGTGTATTGAAAATAGGCTTAAATTAAATGCTACAAAAATGCAACATTATTGTATTTGGTAGGGAAACCATCCCCCAGTATGTAGCATTGACAACACCCCACTAGAAAATGAAAATGTAGTCAGAGACCTTGAAACACGGGTTGACAATTCCCTCTTCTTTGACTGCTATGTATCAGCAATACTTTTAGTTGGTGCAACTGATCAACAAGGAAAATTCATTCAGATCTGAAGATTTTATTGTCATCCTTGCATTCAGTTCTGATCAGACCAGCTGCAGAATGCAATGCCTCCTTTGGGATGTATGGCACCAGGCATATCAAACAATTGAAAATACCCCAGAGGTTCTTAACAAAGAGGATCACATGCTTAAAATCCAAAAGCTATCAGAAAACATTAGAAGCCCTGTCTCAATTTTCTCTGTCACAAAGGCTTCTCAGAGGAGCCCTATGCCTTCCCTCCTGAGCAATCAAAGACCTAGTAGTCCAGGTTTTCTTGTAAAATCACAAATCAAACAGTCTCAAAAAATCCATAAGAAGGAATCCAAACCAGCTTTAGCAGATCAATAAAACAAAGTGTAGAGATCTTAGAAGTAGCTATTTTTGTTTTTGCACTTAAATAAGTGTGCTAGGGTTACTTTTAAAGTATTCTGCTATGTTTTGTGCTATGCTACATTTTTTGACTGTTTTAGGAAGTAACCACCTAGAGAGAGATCAGATACTGCTTATTCTTCTGAGCAAAATGTACCATTACCTGCAGGGTAGTGTGTTTTAATGAGCCGGTATGCTCTGGCTTGTTTGATTAAACTCAATGTGTTTGCAGACGTAGAAGCTCTGCATGGCTGGCCTGAGACTACATGAGCAAGTCTTCTCATGCCTGCTCGGACTTGACCTTCAAACCTGATCCTACTACACCTACAAAGTAACAACATTCTGTTTTTGCACTTGAGTTTCAGATTGCTAGAACTAATTTCCTAGAACTGTTTTGCGTTTTGTGCTGTGTTAAGCTTTTTGTATGTAGAACTGGCTTAGCTAGTGAGAGGAGTGGTGCTACAATTTTGTTGGGTGAAATTTACCACAGATTGTGGGTCAGTGCTTTTTTTAATTGTCCTCTGTGATCTGGTTTGTTTGACTAAATTCAGTGGTTTTACAGGCTTTGAAGCTGTATATGTCTGTGCTGAGATTACACCAGCACAACTATGGACTTCTGTTTGGACTTGAAATCAAAGCCTGATTCCAGTACAGCTGGAAATGTTGCATAGCCTGCAGTGTGGCAACGTGGCTTCATGCTTTTCAACACCATTTCTGACAGAGATAAGTGTTTGCACCTTCTGGTTTTGTAAATAAAAAATTTGTAAGAGGTGTGATACCTTTGGCAGTATCACTGTGTGGCTAGAACAAGTCTCTTGCAGTCCTGTCTTACTTTACTGGCAAGTTTTAGCTCATCTCCTAATTAATAATTAATATAAAAAAAACTTTCCCTATAGCAAGCCTCATCACTATACTCCTTACACACCAAACACTATGGACCAAGAGGTCACTGTCTCTCACACTATCTTTAGCCAGCCTGATTGCACTAGACACCCTGAGTTAATGTAACAACTGTCTTATGCTTACTGATAACAATTTGCCTTTTCATTTATATGAATCTATATGTGAGATGTGTAAACATTTACTAACCTTGGAGGCCAGCCTCTCATAGAAACTTATCAGTATACACAACAGATAGTTAGTCCTGGCACTTACCTCACATAACCATGCGCAGTTTGTCTTAAATCAACAAACAAGCTACCTTAGGCTGAGATGCTTAGGGAATCTCGGCCCGAACTTCCAAGGTCTCCAAGATGTAGGGTGGGTATACAGGATACTCAGTGTCATACTTGATAGCAAATAACATCTAGATACACAATGAACAGTGAAGGTGTAAAAAGTGTTCCCTCAATTGACAAACTAATTTTGTTAAGGTTGCAGGAGAGAGGCAACCTATTTGGTAATGTTTTAGTCATAAGTGACTCTATAGTGAGACACACATGTGCCACTCATCAAGCAGAGCAAGCAGAAGATGGTGGTAAGCTGTGACTCAGGTGTCAGGATCCTCCATTTTACTCATGGGATCCTCCATTTCACTAATCTCCTCAAGGATCCTTCTCTCAAGGTATACATATGACTGGGTCCTTGTCCACATGGGAGTGAATGACTTAATACATACCTCCTTGGTTCATATAAAAAAGGACCTGATGGAGTTCTCAGTATATGCATCTGAGGTTGGTATAAAATATGTCTTGAGCACATCCTACCATCACCAAAAATGATACCACAATACAATACAATAGAAAGATAATTGATTTTAACGATTGGCTTAATTACTGGTGTCATTCTAAGGGTTCCCAATATATATTATCCTTGGGCGAGATGACTGACAGTCCTACCTGCTTTGCTAAGAATGGTCTACACTTCTCTTTTCATGGCTTTTTTATATGGAGAAAAACTTTTTCTTACCCTCATAGTATCTTTTTAGACAAGCCTCGGGATTCATGAAGCTCGGCGCAAGGACTCTTTTAGCCTTGCGCCGAGCATCCTCCTTACAGATGGTGCAGCAGCGCCATATGAATATTAATGAGAGTGCACTGCCGCAGCCTCGACATGCACAGGAAACGTGTGCGAGTGCAGGGGTAGTGTTTAAGTGCTCTACGGACGTGTAAACATGCACCCACAGTTGCACAACCTACTATGCTTACTATTAGAGCCCGCCTCTAATAGAAAGCAATTAAGTCAGTGTCCGTGGATACTGAAATGTTTACTAAGCAAACAAGAGTGTACAAGAACACTGAAATAAACTCAAAGTAGTAAACACACAAGCACGTAGTGGAATGTTGAGCACCGTCCCTAGAACTCTCACAACTAGATTCACCCATGTCCCTAGTTTACATTTGTATTGCTTCATTATTGAAAGTGTAAGTGAAGCGCAGCGTGTTTGCATGTTGTCGCCCCATGCTTAGCATAGCTTACACATCAAAATCATCCAAATAGAAAAGAACATGCAGAATCAACGTTAACATCAATAGTGTAGCGGTTAGAGCATCCGCCTAACGAACAGGAATGCACGATTCGAGTCCCACTATAGCACATATCATTTTCCATGTGGAATGTGCATATGGACATATTTATACATCCTTTTGCTGTATAACCTACATAATAACATGTAAATGTGAACTGGAGTACTGCATGAAATGTTTAACTAATGTAATTCAATCAATGTTGTAGTGTCATAATGAATAAGGCACCAGTAAGCAGGTGTAAGCACAAATAAGCAGTAGTAAACATATATAAGTACCAGTAAGCAAGTCTAAGTGCGTTTGCGTGGGTGTAAGCAGTGCCCACACACATTAATTATAGTACAAGCTAACCGAATTTAACAAACTGTAATTGGAAGATAGCACAGCCTACCATCGTGAAAACATGGACACACCCACTCACAACTGCTTAAAAGTGCTTTATTCACTCTGTATCCAATAGCCCTTGTTCTGGCAGCAAATAAATAAATGGCCTCTGCAAGGGCAAACCCAGGACCCTGCACACCACAGAAAATGTGATTTACCACTAAGCCATGGCAGATATACATAAACCTGATGTTATCACAAACATATCGTCCAGCCAGTCATGCAACAGTATAGGAAATGTATATAATTATGTAGACGTATGTGCATGTGTATGTACCAATATATAACACACACACACACACACACACACACATATATATATATATATATATATATATATATATATATATATATATATATATATATATATATCTCTATGAAGAATGAACGTTGTGACAATAAAGCATACAAAAAGTATGAGAAGGGATTCAACAGCAACCCCAGTATTATTTAGTGCTGTCAGCTTATGTCATATCAAGCTGGGCAGGGGTGAGAAAATCACTGCTACGCACATCACAAGCAGAACAATACCAGTGAGAGCAACATTGTTGATCAGCTAAGTCTACTTTACAAACAATCACAGGGTAGTCCCTGGTGGGGCTACCCACAAATTGCTAGACGGACTGGACTTCCTACAATTACACAAGCAAGGGCAGGTATGTTCAAGGACCAAATGGTGGGAGAGCCTGATGATACATGGGTTTGGAAAACATATGTGTGGGGTCCCTAACGCTGGGGAAAGGGCAATGTGTGGAGGTGTGTCATGGCTGTGATAGCAACCGGAGAATTAATGGTTTATGCATATGTCAAACTCGGGTAGGGTGGAGGAACCATGGGTATGAAATTATAGATCCAGGCGTGTCAGGGTTGGATGGCTTGGTTCTAATTGGACCGCCTTGTGGAGGTCAGTGAGTTTGTTATACGTATATATGCATACACACATGCATACATGTATATGTAGAAGTACATTCCGTGTAACACATGCATTTTCCTTTTGCACACATAAATAACATGAAAGTACCCCTACAAACCTCGATAGTAGATAGAATAATAGGTTGTGCATAAGAGGGAAGGGACGAATCTGCAAAAATGCAGAAGTGTGTACTTTGTCCGAAGTCAGTGTTGTTATCAAAAAATAAATTGTGAGGACTTTCTCACTATGAAATAGTGGAATCATTCCTGTGTTCTGCCTGCTACGGCAATGCCAATCACTAAACCGGTCCTATTTGTAATATAATGTCGACAAACTCATACATTACTAGCTCTCATGTGTAACGTGTGCGTTACCACATAGTCATAGTTATTAATTTACTGTAGTGTCATGTTAACGGGAGTAATGATGTAATGAAGTATAGAGTCTAATCTTGAAATAAAGACGTGTGTCCCAGGTGGGACAACCCAAAAATTGTGAACAGTGTCCTATTGGTCACTCATTTCACCAGTGTTTGTGGACTAAAAGTTTGAGATGTCTGAGGATACGTTGAGTGAGTCAACCCATGGGATGGGTCTACATGACTAGGGAGTGGCTAATGTGTAGTAGTGAGGATATACTGTGTATCCAAATGGAGAATGGATGACTGCTGTGTCAGTGAAGTGCTGGAGTGGGTGTTTGGGAAACTAGGATTTATGGGTATATGTTTATATAAGCAAATGAAGCAGCACAGCAATAGTGTAGTGGTTTAAGCATAAATAAGCAGTAGTAAGTATATATAAGCACCAGTAAGCATGTTTAAGTGTGTTTGCAAGGGGGTATGCATTGCTTACACAGATTAAGCAGAGTCTAAGCTAACTGAGTGTATGAAACTGTAACCAGAGTTTACAGATATATATATATATATATATATATATATATATATATATATATATATATATATATATATATATATATATAGCTATATATACATATGTGTGTGTGTGTGTGTGCGCGCGCGAGTAGATATACACAGATATACAAATATGATAGGAAACAGCACACAAGAATGGCATATGTTCACAGGCTATGCTAATGGAAATGAGGGGCCCAAGCAAGAAACATGTAACACGTAGCATGACCCCCCCCCAGCCAGACAGAGGAAACATACACACAAACCCACAAACAATGTCAATAGTCCACTGCACTCAGACCACAGGCAGGATAGACCCAGCAGGGGGGACAAAGTGCACCAGTGAAATCTAATCTTGGAACACAGACAGGAGCATCCCTTGTGGGATACCCCAAAAATTGACATATAACCAAAGGAAGGTGATACGACGACCATTCTGGCTGGGGTGGGTACATACCCAGAATACAAGGGAGGGAAAGCCTGATGACCCATGGGTCGAAACAACGTACAACATGGGTCCTGTGAAGTGGAGAGTGGGCAGCGTGTAGTGGTGTGTTCGGACCCGACCTGCACCCAGAGGAGGGATGGGTGCTGTAGAGGAGGTGCGGGTGGGGGAACTATGGGTAGCTATTTATGTGTCTAGGTGTGCAGGTGTTGGCTGATGTGGATCTATACGGACAGCCCCAGGGATGTGAACAACAGTGTTAATTGGGCTGAGGCATCACCCAACATGCAGCCACACCTGCTACGAGTCCCACTGCAGCAAAGTCTAATCTACATGGCAAAGAATGGAATAACCAGATGTAGATGCAAATATGTAGAGGAATGTGTGTGTATATCTACCCATAGCTATATGGAGATATACCTCTCCCTCTCCGTAGTACAAATGTATACATACAGAGACGGAATACATATACATATCCCCATATATATATATATATATATATATATATATATATATATATATATATATATATATATATATATATACATATGCAGACACCCATATGTTGTTAGATATACATAGACAGCAATATATAAATATATACATGTACGCATGGGTCTATATTATAACATCGAAGTTCTCTAACATCAAATGTTATAATATCGAACCCGTAATGCCGAATTCTGTAAACAGCGAAGGTGCAAGACATCGAATGTTTTCCCAGGGAAAGAATTTGGTCGGCCGTTGCTGTGGCTTCGCTGTTTTCAGCATTCGATATGTTGGAGCGTTATGGGTCAGGTTCAGGTAAGTGTGCGATTGTGTGTAGGTTAGGGTTAGGGGGCGGGTTAGGTGAGTTAGGGTTAGGGATTGGGTCAGGTAAGTGTGCGGTTGTGTGGACATTAGTGTTAGGGCACGGGTACAGGTAAGTGTGCGATTGTGTGTTGGTTAGGGTTAGGGGTGGGTTAAGTGAGTTCGGGTTAGGACGCGGGTCAGGTAAGTGTGCGATTGTGTGTAAGTTAGGGTTAGGGGGTGGGTTAGGTGAGTTAGGGTTAGGGCGCGTGTGAGATGGGTGTGCGATAGTGACGGACCTTAGTGTTAGGGTTGGGTTAAGGTAAGTGGAAAGCTAGTACTGTATGTAAAGTTTAGTTTAGGGTAGGATTTTAAGTGTATGTGTGTGGATGGCTGTTTTTTGTGTGTGTTTGTGCTGTGCGTATGTTTCTCAGAATAGCAAATTTTTTCCCTGAGAAAAAATTCGTTATTCTGAATGTACGATGTTTTCACACTTCGGTGTTTAGGGTTTGTTATAACAACATTCGATGTTAGAGAACTTCAATGTCATGATATAGATCCGTATGCATACATAAACAGATATATCTGTATATAGTAATGTAGATATATATTTATATATATATATATATATATATATATATATATATATATATATATATGTGTGTGTGTGTGTGCGTAAATAGCTAGGATATGATACAGCAGTTATGAATTACATATGTTCAAAGGCCATGCAAATGGGGGTGAGGGGTCCAATCAACAAACGTATAACACGTAGCATCAACCACCCCCACCTAGACAGGTGAAACAGACAAGCACACGATACATGTAAACACACCACTGCTTCCAAGACCACAGGCAGGATACTGCCAGTGGGATAGACCTGCCAAGTCTAATCTTGAAACAAAGACATCAATGTCCCCTGTGGGACACCCCAAAAATTAATGATCATCGGAGTCAGTCCCTATAATGATTCATCCAACCAGGCTGTATACGTACACGGACCAGTAGGTTGTGCAAGCCTGATAACCCATGGGTCGACACAATGTACAACATTGGTCCTGACACATGGAGAGTGGGCAGTGTGTATTGGCGTGGTTAGACCCCACATGCACCCACAGTAAGGATGAGTGCTGTAGAGGAGGGGCAGGTGAAGGAACTATGGGTATGCAATTATTTATTTATTTTATTTTATTTTACATTTGTTGACCGGGCTAGTCTAACTGGATATATGTCCATTTTCAGTAGAGGCCCAGGGAGAAAGGCTCCAGGAAATAACATACAATTTAACAAAAATAGCACAGAGACAGTCTTATGCAGCAATAATTATAACATAAAAAACAGTTTTAAACAGCTGTACTTATAACAGAAGGTGTAAGCTAAAGAAATTGGTAAAGAAAATTATAAAATATAGAAGAATAAACAATTTTTTTTTTTAATAAGGTACTCTTATTATGAACAAATCTTAGTAGGTCATAGTTTACTAGTATACATGTATAATTTATATGAGAGAAAATGATATAGAAGTATTTTAAGAAGTTTTGTAATTGGAGAAGGTAGAAGATCAGAGAAAAGAAAATGTGAGAGAGGGTTACAACAGAAGCATGACCAGTGGTTATTGAAGTAGTGTTTTAGATTTCTTTTAAAAAGTGGGAGAGAGGTCTGAGATGTAAGGTCAGGTGGTAATTGATTCCATACTTTTCCAACAGAGTTAGAGAACAAGGAATCACCTGCTAAGTTTTTAGATTTAGTAATATTCATAAGCATTTTGTTTGAGGATCGTAAATTTTTGAGATTACTATATGGTGTAATAAAGCTAGAGAGTATGGGAGTATTGTTGGGCTGATTAAGGGCCTTGTGAGTTATTGAAAGTTGATGAAATTGTATCAGATTTGGAAGTTCTAGCCAGCCTAGTTGTTTTAGATTTAGACAGTGATGAGTTCTATAAGGGGAGCTAGTAGCAAACCTGGTAATGTTATTATAGGATATAGCTAGTTTGTTAAGGTTCTTTTTGGAGAGGTTAGTGTAGATGGGAGATGCATAAAGAAGGGTTGACAGTAAATGAGTTCTAGCTATAGTGGACTTAGCTAATGGTGTTAGATATGGTTTTATTCTATAGAGGGATCCTAATTTTCTGTTGACTAGTTTTACTGTGGTATTTATGTGTGGATCAAAGTTGAGGTTATTGTCTATTGTGATTCGTAAGAGTTTAGTGGTCAGATCAGGGGAAATAAGGGTGCCATTATTAGATGTGAGAGTGAAGTGTAAAGGGGTAGTCTTTTGGGTAGGTGTGAAGAGTAAAAGTTTAGTTTTTTGGGCATTTAGTAAGAGGCAGTGGTTGGAGAACCAGTTTTCTACTATATTGAAAGCTTTTTGTGTATGGGACTGAAGTTCGTCCTGAGAGGAGGCAGAGCAGACAATAGTAGAATCATCTGCATATTGAATACATGTGGAGAGTGGAATGGCTGAGTGGAGGTCATTGATGTAAATGGAAAACAAGAGAGGGCCTAATATGGAGCCTTGTGGGACACCTAATGAGATAGGTAGATGACTGGATAGAGTGTTTTGCCAGAGTACAGCCTGCTGTCTGTTTTCTAGGTAGGATGTGAACCAGTTCATGGATAGTGGATTTAGTAAGTGGGACTTAGGATGTATAGAAGGATTTGGTGATTAACCATGTCAAAAGCTTTTGATAAGTCAACAAAGACTGCAGAGGAGAGGATATTTTTATTGCAGTTTTCGTTGATACAGTTTGTGAAGGATAACAAGGCAGTAGAGGTGCTGTGAAAAGGTCTAAGTCTGTGTTGACAGTTTGTCAGTAGGTTGTGATGGAGAAGATGGTTCATTAGTTGTTTGTGGGCACATTTTTCCATTATTTTTGCAATTGGGGAGAGCAGTGCTATGGGACGAAAGTTGGACATTTCGTTGGAGCTTCCACCTTTGTGTAATGGGATAATGTGAGAAATTTTCCAGATGGATGGGAACCAAGTTACCTTCATTTATGGTTCTATTTATCAGTATGGAGATAGGGTAAGCTATGGCTTTAGATGCTATTTGCAGGAATTCTGATGGGAGTTTGTCAGCTGAGGGGGTAGTTGGTTTTAGCTTTTGGAGAAGGGAGCAAATATATGATGTGGGCACTGGTTCTAACTTGAATACTGGGGGAACCTTGGAGGTGGGAGTTTGTAGTTTAGTGATATCAGGGGATAGGTGGCTGGCTAGAGTTTGCATAGTATTGGTAAAGAAAGAGTTAAAGGCATTGGCTATTTCAGTTACATTGTCAGGGTTAAGGCCTAAGGGGTTAGGGGTAATAGTCTCTCCTGGATGAATAAGTTTATTAATAGTAGACCAAAACTTTTGAGGTTCCTTGAGGGAGGATTGTTGTAGGTGAAGGTAGTAATTCTTTTTGTCTAGTAGGATGGCTTTTTTGTAATATTTCTTTCCTGTCTAAAGGTTAGATGGTCAGTAGAGTTCTTAGTAGTTCGCCATTTAGCCCAGGATTTGTTTCTTTGGATGATTAGTTGCCTAGTTTTGTTTGAGAGCCAAGGAGCAGGTTTAGCTTTCATTCTAATACAGTGCATAGGAGCATGGTGGTCCAGGATTGTTAGGAATGTAGAGTTAAAGTAGTCAACTGCTTTGTTAATTGGGAGGGATCTTAGAGATGACCAATTACATTGTTTAAGATCTGTTTGGAATTGTTCAGGGTTAAAATGCTTTTTGCTGCGAACTGTTCTAATAGTGATAGGGAAGGTCGGGTTGGTTTTATGTCTGATTATGTATGTTAGCAGGTGGTCACTAAGGTCATCTGGGAGGGTTCCTGCAGTATAAGTTTGGTGAGGGCTATTAGTTAGAATCCAATCCAAGGTGCTTTCTTTTTTATTTAGTTTGTTGATTCTGGTGGGTGAATGGGCCTAGGCATGCAGGTGATGGGCCTAGGCATGCAGGTGATGGCTGGCACAGTTGTATTAGGACCGTCCTAGGAATGTAATTAATATTCCAAAATGGGCAGAGCTTATGCCCATACCTCTCAACCCCTAAGGCCAAAACCACTGGACAAAACATAAACTGTTGGGGGAACAAATAGGGACAGAAAGCACATATTCCACTTACAACCTTAGAAAGCTGATAGAATAATAGGTATGCATTAGCATGACTCGGCTGAAGGATGTGGGGTCCTTAACCCAATTACTTGTCATTATTTAATGGTGTCATTTCCCAGGTATTTGCCAGATAGGTGCAGATTGTAAGAGGAACACACCAATAGTATGAAGCAAACTCTGGACAGGCCACGGATTCTGTACAGTCGACCGGCATGCTTACGCCTAATGGGCATCGATTCCCAATATGGGTCCCACCGCAGCACAATCCAGTTTAAATGGCTAAGTATGGTATGCCCATATCTGTCATTCCATAACCCACTACACAACACCTACGAACACATGGTCGCAACACCCCACTGTAGGCATGTAAGCCAATGTAATAGGCATCACACGGTATTATTGTAGTCCTCACCCCCACATAGGGGTGTGAGTGTCTGATGCAAACACCAAAGCAGTGCATTTGCAAGTGCGGGAGCAAGCGGGTGTAAGCCTGTTTGGCCACCAGTATGCAAGTACCACACTGGTAAAGCAATGTAGAGGCTGAGTGTAAGAAACTGTAACCAGAGGTTAGCATTGCATAGCTCCATGCAAACCCACGCACACCCGCTCACAACTGCTTTAAAGTACCTTAATCACTCTGTACCCAACAGCTCATGTTCTGGCCAGCAACAAAATAAACATCCTCTGCAAGGCTAGAACTCAGGGCCCTGTACTTCACAGTCATTAACCACTACACCATGATCGCAATACATATAAAGGAGGTATCAGCAAACTAATCCTCACCACAGGGAAATCAAACAAACATGTGAACTGAATCTATGTACAGTGTAATGTTCTATAACTCGCCACAGACCATAAATATGTGAATTGGAGTACTGCAGTAAACAAAGTTGAGGTGTCACTGTAATAAAGTTATGATGTCCCCAGGACCCCACACAGTGTATGTACACATGAATCACTATACCAGATACATATATAACCTGTAATGAATAAGACATAGCTTAGCCTTTTTGAAAAAGGCCAATTACGGAAAATTGTGGGAATCTGGCCCTACTTAAACAGAAGAGGCGGCAATATGGCTCATAACTGATTGTAGCATCCCTCTGCAAGCAGAATGGCTGGAGTGGGAGAATGCGCTCGCTTTAGAGTGCAGTGCTGGGGCATCCAAGAGTCCAAATTCATGGTATGGCTCATGGTAAAGCACCATGACAGGAGACTACTGCAGGGCCAGTACCAGGGCTCGCAGTACAAAATGGAGGCCTGGGACAGTCTTACCTGTGACCTCACTAGTGCCACAGGTATTCCCCGGACTGGTGAGCAGGTCAGGCACCACTATGCAGACCTGAAGAGGTGGAGGGGGGATGTCCTGGAACAGTGGATCTAGGAAGCAAGGCAGATGCAGAATGCCACAGAACTGAGTACGTACTCCTTCCACTACGTAGTTAATAATTGCCTAGCTTGTGTTTACTATGGATAGGTATGGCTAAATATCACTGTACTTCTCTGGCAGCTACAGATGAGCATGCTGTGAATCAGCAAGCCTATGATGCTAGGCTGCAAAGGATCCATCACTTAGGTAAGTACTAGGCTATCGGCCTAGGGCCCATACAAGCCTAGCCAAAAAATGTACCCTGGCTTTCGCCACCCAAGATAATTATTTTCCTGTGCCCCTGTCGAGCAGAGCCACAGAAGTGATCCCCGGGGTGAATTTCCGATTTCCCATCCAATCATCAAGATTTTTCTTGAAGAGTGCTTTGGCAGGTTAGTAAATAGCCTGCATGTACTGTCATAACAAATAAATGTAAGAGCCTCAGAAAGTGTTGTATCAGTATACAGACTTGTGTAATATGCTGCTAATAAAGGTGTAACCCCTGCATTGCTTCTGTTTACTCTGCAGTCATATGTTGTTGTACTGTTGCAGTTATTAAATAGTACTGTTGTAGTAAGCAGTGTTACCCACACTGAGGTATGCAGATAAAATGTGTATGACGTGCTGTATAACAATGTTGGAAACAAGTCAGTCATATTAGACTAAATACATTGCAAAGCCTCACAACAATTGCCTGATAGCATAGTGTACAGTGATCTTAACTGTAATGCTTTTGTCACACACAGCAGGGATTTGGATCCCAGGAGCGCCGGTAAGTTGTATGCATAATCATTCCACACAACTGCACACAGTTAGAATGTTCAGAGAGAAAGCTGTATGCATATATACACTTAACAACTGTACAGAGTTTGCTAGAATGCTCAAATAGAAAGTGGTATGTGTATTCATACCCCTCAACTGTTCCAATCTGCCCAGTATGTCCTGATAAATAGCCCACACCACCTGCTTTTTGCCCTGTTCCCCTGTCATATTAGTGTGATGATCCAAGGAATGCAGGCAGCTGTTAATGACACATAACTGATAGTCAGACCTGTACCTAGTCAGAGAATGTACATGCAAACATACCTGTCATCCCAGCATCTCACCCAAAGTGTATGACAGCAGTCTCAAAACATGTTGCATTAACACCTGCATCTTGTCAAGCCTGTATGTAAGACACAGGTCCCGTACGTACATACTAATCTACAAACATACCATTGTACAATATAACGCCATTGGGTAGTGTAATAATACATGTAAGGGACAGACCACTGCAGTGACTATGAATGTTGTGTAAACTACAAGGATTTATTAGTTGTTAATTGAACTCTCTCACACCCCTACCATATGTGCAAAAATAACCGATGTACACAACTTATTTGGTATGTCTACACTCCTAACCTTTGTTGGGACATATGTCCTATTGGTTTATAAATATTCACATCTGTTTCTATGCATGTGCCATGTTAAAATAACCCCATATGGTGTCCTATTGCCATCAATGAAACCTGCATGTTGCTGTAATGGCCACTGCGTACCCATATATGCATGTGTTCTGCCTGCTCTGCAACTATTTTATATCTGGTGCCCTAGGTAATGGGAATACCTATGCATGCTGTTATACTTAATCATGAATGCTGTTGACTATTACTAACCCATATCTGCCTTAAACATGCTACAACGTAGCTCGTATGGGAAGGCCGGTCCCAGTGGACCCACCTGTTCCACCTCAGCTGGACATGGCACCGGGCACCACCACATCTGGGGCCCAGCTTGGGACTGCCTCATCCATTGGCTCTGCACTACCCTTGGGTGGAACTGCTGCAGGGGATGGGGCTGCCCCCCCCCTGGGAGTGGGAGTAGACAGGAACCTGTCACCTGTGGTATGGTCCGGGCCGTGGTGCTTAGGGAGCTCGACAGGGAGATTCGAGACTGCCTATGCCAGCTTGAGGGCCAAGTAGCACAACTAGAAGGTGAGCCTGCCCCTCCTACACAGCCCCCAGCACAGCCACCTTCTGTGCTGTGAAGGTGCAGTGGTGACTGCCCATGGGTGGGGACCTCAGTCCCACTGTATCCATTTGTGGGCTCATGGGCTTGCGACTTCCAAACACCCCTCCCCGTCCAAGGTGCCCCCCCCACATGTGTCATATACTTCCCCTGTACGCATCTTGTTTGTCTTGTCTGTCATCCTACCCAACCTATCCTCCCTGATCATACCTACTCACCTTCCCCAACATCTCACCCTCACATAAATGTAAAAGAAAATAAGGGCAATCTGTTGCTGCAAAAAAAGCACGCCCCATACATAGCTGTCCATTTAGCACACATGTACACTGGACGCATGTAAACATTTCTAATTGGCATCACAACATACTGTTGTTGTCCTCAGCCCTCTCTCAGGGTTGTGAGTGTCCAAATGTACCGCCCAAATTTATTGCATATGCACAGCCTTTGCTGTAGAAGAAATGGACAGCTATGGATCTTTTCTACACCCTTCCTGCATAGCCCTAGCTACCTTGCCTACTGTCTTTCCCTCTTTGTGCCCCTTTTTCACCACTTTCCTATCACCCATTTTTTTCTTTTTTTTAAGTAAGTGGGAATAAGCACTTTTAAGCAGCAGTGACCGGGTTACAGCCTGTTTGCGCGGGGGTAAGCACTGCCTACACAGGTTAAGCAATCAAGAAGGTAACTGAATGTAAGGAACTGTAACCAAAAGTAACCACTGCTTACCGTCACGCAAACCCACTCACACCCGCTCACAACTGCTTAAAAGTGCCTTAATCACTCCATATCCAATGGCCCTTGTTCTGCCCAGCAACAAAATAAACGGCCTCTGCAAGGCTCAAAACCAGGGCCCTGCACATCACAGCCAATGTGATTTACCACTAAGCCATGGCAGATATGCAGATATTGGATGTTATCACAAACATAGCATCCAGCACAGCCATTCAACAGTATAGAAAATGTATTCATTATGTAGATGCATGTGTGTGTTTATGTCCAGATATATATACATACATTGATATAGATATATATAGCTATATCAAGAACATACCATGTGACAACAAAGCAGTAAAAAAGAATGAAAAGGGAAACACCAGCAACACCTGTATTATGTAATGGTGTTGCCCTATGTAATATCAAGACTCCCTCAGACAGACATGTGTCATTAATACACGCAAACATTAAATATATTATTTTGAGCATTTCATTTACAGTAACAAAACAGGTCTTGTCCAATCATTATGTGAGAGCAGTACTCTTGCAAGGTGCTGTGTGCAACATCATCATCGTTAAAAAGTTAAATGGGGTAACCATAGAGGGACCGGTAGTGTTGTGTGTACAATGAGGTCGTCTGCATCATGTGTACCTGGAACCTTTAGGAGTCATGAGCATACCAGGATCGTGTGCCTGAGAGAGTTGTGAGGACAACAGTAGTATGTTGCGATGCAAGTTACAAAGGTTACATGTGCCCAGTGGACACATGTGTGAAATGGACAGCTATGTATAGGGCAAAAGTTGTTCTGGGAACAGATTGGGCTTTTGTTCCCATTTTCCTAAGGTGAGAGTGGGATGTTGAGGAAGGAGAGTAGGTATGCTCATGGAGGATAGGTTGGGTAGGATGACAGACAAGACAGCATACAGGGGCAGTATATGACACATGTGGGGGGTACACCATGGACAGGGAGGGGTGTTTGGCAGTCACAAGCCCATGAGCCCCCAAATGGAAACAGTGGGACTGAGGTCACCACCCATGGGTAGCCACCACTGCACCATCACAGCCACAAAGGTTGCTGTGCTGGGGGCTAAGAGGGGCAGGCTCACCCTCTAAATGTGACACTCTGCCCTCGAGCTGGCGTAGCTGGCCTTGAAACCCCTTATTGAGCCCCCTACGCACCACGGCCTGGACTGTATGACAGCTGACAAGTTCCTGTCTGGAACTGCTCCCAGGGGGCAGGCCCCATCCTCAGTGGCAGTTCCAACAGAAGGTGGTGCAGAGCCAACAGAGGTGGAGGTCTAAGGCTGGGCCCCAGACATGCTGGTGCCTGGTTCCATGGCCAGCTAAAGTGGGACAGGTGGTTCCATCGGGATCTCCAATCCCATACAGCCTATGGTGTCACAGTTTTAACACAGATAAGGCTTAGTAATAGTCAATAGCATTCAGGATTACTTATAACAGCATGCATAGATATTACCATCAACCCAAGACAACAGATGTCATACATTTACAGAGGGAATACAACACATGCATATATACTGCATGACATCTGTCCAAAGCATAGATGACTTGTGACCGCAGCTATGAACAGTGGCCGACTATTGGCATGTCACTGTGATAACCTCTGACAGTGACTGTCATATCACTGTTTCATGTGACGTATGTCCAATCAGGGATGTGATGGCAGTAACTCTCATCACTGTCACCATGTACTGACTGCAATCCTCACACTATGCTTCGGCAGTTCACAGATGTGTGGTCTGTGAGTAACACAAGAAGAAAATGGATCCACACACTGACCAGTCCACAGATGACCCTACAGATGGGGCTTTCCACACAAACAGAGCACTGTCTTGTCAGTTATTAAAACATGCAGACTAGCCATTACCACACATAACATGTCAAATTAGCAGTTGTCTGAATGAAGCATAGCTACACTTACATGCTGTAGTCATGTCTGGCACATCATCCTCCTGTCTTTAGGCTATTTTCTACTGTGTATGTCATTTGAGGAATATCCAGATTTCATCTGTGATGCTGTTTACCAAACACCAGATCCAGGTTCCACTCACAGCAACTGTTATGGGCAAACACCAACATGATGTTCCTAGATATTGTACTGTGTTTCCATGCAATTGGCTATTGGAATGTCACCACAGCTATTCCACATGCAATCAGCTAGAGGAGGACTGCAAAAGGTGCAGAGACAATCACCTGATCGTGACCATCACTTACAAAACACAAGCTTCTGCTGAGCAGGTGTACATATCCACATCCACCACAGAGTGTGTGTGAGGGACAGACAGAGGCAAAGTACATCAGAGAAGGGCTGGGAGATTAAAACCTAAGCATCATCTGTCACACACCTACCAGTACAAGGGTTCAACCCCCTGACTAACTAGCCATTACTATTACAAGTGCATGCCGTTACTCCATGTGCCACATAGCTGACATGTTGGTGTGCTGTAAGAACATATATGTGTGCTGGTGAGTGACATCTGCAACAGAGATATAGTAGACATACATTAGGTGTAGCACACATGGCTGTCCACATGAACAGATGTCATTGTCAACACAACCACACTCTCTAAGGGACTCAGACACATTGGCACACTTTGGATGGCTCACAAATACATTTCCTAACTACTTTGTTTGCCACACTACAGAAATTCACAGGTATTACATGCACCACAGGGGTTATCCTGAGGTTCTATGGGCTAGGGCATGTTAACGTGTCTGACATCAGTCAGTATGCCAATGGGAGTTATACTGGGTGTGACTGTGGTTGGGAACACCATACCCCACATGCAGACACAAGGTGTCAGTACTGAAATGCATGTGTGCATTGCTTCATGGGTGTGTAGTGGTTGGCTGTGCAAGATGGCTGTACAAGGCTGGGTGAGGGGTAATCCTTGGCATCAGGCCACCTGAAAATGGTCTGCAGTGTGGTTCAGGGGTGTAGTGTTTGCAATGTCCCAGACAGATGGGTATTGTAGTAACTGTCCTGTCATTCTGGTTACCATTGTGTGGCCATTGCTTTGAAATGCATACCATGTCTGTGTTTGATAGTCATTGATATGGACATTGCCTGGGATGTGCATGTCCCACATCAATGTACAGTGACATGTTTAAGTGTACCTGGTTTGAATGGCACATGTTGTGTACACACACTGTTATCATCAGATGTGCCAATCCTTGTCTGGTGTGGCAGGATCTGCTAATAGACAGCAGCTGCATCAATAGCATGATCCAGGTATTCCCTGGTGTCAGTGGCATCTGTCCATACAGGGCATGTGTGTAAGGCATTGTATATCCTTTGTGGATCACATTTGATGGCACCACATATGATGCAGGCATCCAGTGTGGAACATAGCGAAGGTGCATTGTCCGCAATTAGCCTATTGTACTGGTGGACAGGGTGCCATGCCCTCTGTAGCCCACTGCATTCACACCATGCCTACTATCTGTTAACAATGTGCAGGGTAATAGCAACATAGTGGGATTTTCTAGGCAAGTGTGTTTGTGTATGACACATGGGTTCAGACCATATTCTGGGTAATAGTAGGGGTGCTTACTTTGTTCACCAGGCCTTTTGCCAGATGTAGGGGTATGGCTTGCCAACACAGTCTCTTGGATGATTGAAATTTGTAATCCTCGAGAGGTGGACATTGTGACATATAATATGGCCACCATATAGGAAAACTACAAAAACTGCTCCTCAACATGTGCAGTGGTTAGACGCACACAGCCACCTCCACACAGGCTCTGATTGTCAAACACACACCTGCCACTTTTGGAATAGAACTCCTACCTAACTAGTTTATCACACTACAGCATTATGCAGTTATAGCATGCACTACAGAGATTACTGGGCTACCCCATCCCCAAAAGTGTATTTCACAATGAATTACATCGGATGAGTTACCAAAGTAGGGCAATTTGAATTTCCTGCAAGTGAGTAGCCCAAAATGCATTGCTCACAAAACAGACAGTGAGACACACACAAGTGACATGTGCGGGTATAGAACCCATGACCAAGATCTATATTACATTACTGCATTAAGATGTTATAGGATGCACCATGAGGATTACTAGGGATCTCATTCCCCAGAGGTGTATTTGACAAGGAATGACATCAGCAGGATCACCAACATAGGGCATTGTAAATGTTCTGTGAGTGAATAGGCTATAATGCATTGCTCCCTACACAGGCATTGAAATACACAGAAAACACATAACTGCCATGATTGTGGATGGAACCCTACCACAGTTCTAAATCACACTCCAGCAATATGCAGTTACCCAACACGCTACAGAGATTACTAGATTACAGCGGTCCCAGAGGTGTATTTCTAGGTGGGTGACATCAGCACCCTTGCCAAAGTTGAGTATGTGAATTGTAAGGTGTGTGCATACTCTAAAAAGCATTGTTCCCTTCTCAGGAAGACAGACACATACAGTTGCCAAGTCTGGGATTAGAACACCTACCAAACTAGTGTTTCACACTACAGCATTGCACAGCTACAGGACACGCTATAGAAATTATTGGGTTACAGCACTCCCAGAGGTGTATTTCTAGGTGGGTGACATCAGCACCCTTGCCAAAGATGAGTATGTGAATTGTAAGGAGTGTGCATACTCTAAAAAGCATTGCTCCCTTCTCAGGCAGACAGACACAGTTGGCAAGTCTGGGATTAGAACACCTACCAAATTAGTTTATCACACTACAGCATTACACAGTTACAGGATGCACTACAGAGATTACTAGGCTACAGCAGTCCCAGAGGTGTATGTCTAGGTGGGTGACATCAGTAGGATTGCCAAAGAAGGGCATTTCAAAGTGCACTGCGAGTTGTACATGTCTTTTACCTGTGTGTACCCACTGCTTACTGTTGTGAAAACACATTTACACCCACTTACAACTGCCAAAAAGTGTCTTATCTAGACCTAAAAAACATTATCAACAACCCTTGTAGGTCTTGAACCCTGGACCATGCACACCAAGGTCACTGACCTTACCAGTGAGTCATCTGGGTTGTATACATGTTTCATGGCTTTTATAATACACATTTTACTACCGGTATTCCACAGTACTGAAAACAAATGGGACAGTCACTTTGTGTACATATGTACAGTACCCTTGAATGTAGTGTACAAGTGTGAATCAACAAAGACAAGTCTACATATGTACAACTGTTATAACTAAATACTAAATACATATTTGCACTTACGGGATGTATACACACACACACACACACACACACACACACACACACACACACACACACACACACACACACACACACACACACACGTGTGTGCTGCTTCATGTTTCTGGCCATCCTCCATGGCCATGTGTAAACATGCTTTGTCCAATGGTTGTGACGGGCATCTATTTCACATCAGTGTTGTCCCATATGACATACACCCATAGATGTCATATGCTTCACTGAGGACAGGGTTATGCAGACAAAGGGTGGTATGTTTAGGATGTGAGTTATCATGTTTTGCAGGATAGTTACCAGGGTTGCAGTCAGTCCACTAAATGTCATGGACATGTCAGATAGCACATGACATTGTGTGACATTCATAGCAAGGGTATAATCCACAAGGGTGAATCCTGTGGGCTGGTCATACTCCAGCTACAAAACATTTAGAGTGTGTGTACACATATGCTCTCTTTATAGTACTGTTTGTATTCCCCACATGTGTAATGCTGATCTGTAGTACATGTCCCTACAGTGAGCCACAACTCCACCATTGTATTCACAGCTGTTCACACATCTGGCAATGACAGTTTGTAAGGTTTTGTGTAGGTGTTTTATATAGTCTTCAATCATTCCACATGGACCACTGTGATGCATTGCAGGTCTGACCTGTATATATTAACAGGGCCACCATACATTATGTATACGTGTGTTTAATGGTCACATGGCATATAGCATGCAATTAATATGATCTGTGCATTATCGAACCTGATAAATAATAACAATCTCACCTGCAACAGGCTGCTGTCACTGCGAGAAACCAGAAGTACCTAAATAGGAGTGTCACAGCAGTAAGATTATTATCCAACCCTGTGTGATAGCTACAGGGTGCAATGTACATGTTAGCACATAAGCCAGTACAATAGACTATATTATGGAGTATGCCCATCTGTGCATACATAGAGTAGCAAACTATGGTGGTGGCATGTGTACATACATGCCTTGTATATGATGCTACATTACATATTGTACAGTAACACATGTAACTATATGAAATATAGTTGGGTTATATGTGCAGTAGTGCCTTACCAGGCAACTCCAGGCTCAGTGGTTGTGAGACACTCACCTCCACAATACCAGCTAAAGCTTGTGGATGAAGTTCTGCAGGTGTCCCCAGGTTGGCCAGTAGCTCCTCAGTACATATGAGTGGGGGCTGGGTGAGTGGCCCTCCACCCGTTGCACCTTGTTCCCTGGTGATTGCATTTTCATGCTTTTTCGCCCATCTAATAATGTCGGTGCAGTATCGGCGCACCTGCTGATAGGTGCGATTGTGGTTGCCAACATCATTTACCCTGCTGTGCAGTTCCTCCCACTGGGCATCCCACTGCTGTGCATCCTGTGGCACATGGCTGAAGAGTGTTACATGGTTGTTGAGGAGGTATGGAATGAGGACCTCATCCTCCAAGCAGGTGTATGGTGGCAGCCTGGCACGCAGCATACCTGGAAGACATAATGATGGAGACAGGTCACAGTAACTCACAGAAAAGTACAGCTGAACATGCATATGTCTCACATTTATTAAGATTACAAATATGCCTTTGCAAATCTACATGACACTAACACCACTGACATGTTTAACTCACACTCATTTGACATGTACTGGTGATTTGATGTTATCACCATACAGGTGTGTGTCAAGTGATGACATTGCTCATACTCCATGTGGATGTTGTCTTGATGTGGTCATGTCTGTTTGCCTGTACTGGTGTCTCTACTTATCAGCACATGCCTGGATGTGTTCACATTAATGCAATAGACCATAATGCTGTGTATATGTCACATATATAGTCATACGCAGCCTTAAGGGACATGACCTGTGACCCTGCAGACTTGCTCATGGAAAGTGTTACATGTATGTGTTTTGCCATATACATCTACATGGCACTGTACAGCAGTTTAGCATCCTGCCATGTATTACCTGTGTTGCACATGTGAAACACATGGGACAATGGCAAGCTTGATGGTATTTGCAGGGTTGGATATCAACTATAGCATGTATGGACATAGTGAACTAGTAGGCTATATGCCCTGGGCCATTTATGAGCCTAGGCTGAAATGTTACCTAGCTGTAGCTAACAGACAGTTAAGTTACAGTGGCCAGTTCAAGCAGTGCCACAGAACTGATCCACTGAGTTACTGATATATTTGCCATGTGGTCATCACACCCTGTCTCAAAGAAGGACAATGTGCAGCTTTGCTGGACAGGGATGCATAGTATGGCAGGAGTATGTAAGGTATATGGGACATGGATCTTTCAGGCATGTTGTGATCCTTGTACTAGAAAGGTGGAGGTCCAAGAAGTATGCGTTTATTTGAAATCGGGATGTGTAAGTGTAGCATGTCCAACATCTCTGTATTGGACATGGCTTTATTCAGGGTAGGCATCATGCTACATAGTGGAGCTAGGGATTGGGAAGGCCGGTGTAGGCCATCTGAACATGGTCAATAACCCTTAAAGAAAATATGTGATCTATTATGGGTCACTTGAGTGTTGAGTATGGCTGAACAATGATCTCTATATTCATGGATGGCACCCTGTCATGCTTAGGGGTGCCACTTATGACTATCTGACTGGTGTGGTGAAGTAATTATCAAAGGAAAGACTACTGTGTAGCTGCATCCCATACACACACACAGTTTCCATTATGTGGACCGCTGCCTAGGTGGTAGTTCATGGGTACAGGGTTTTTAACATAGGGGATGACAATGCAATACTTAGCTGTCAGATTGTGGCCATACATCACACACCACACATCTGACCCACAAAGGCCCTTCTGTATGTTGCCCGCAGCACTCATTGAGTCAATTAATGCTCCTAGTTCATAGTCATTTGCAAACTTCAATAGGCAGATGCCTTCTGTGTTAGTCTTTGTGGTATCGATAACAAAGAGGTGGAATTCCAGGAATTAACCCTGTATTACTGTAGCTGGCACTGGTTTGATGTGCATGTATTAGTCAGACACCTTCTGTAGTGTTGGTTCTGCCAGCAGTCCAGTTGCCAACCACTCCTGTAACATAGGAATATATACCTAGTTTACTAAGTGTAGCTGGAACACAGTGTAGGTGATGGTGTCCTAAGACCTGGCAAGGTCATGATATGCTGTGTGAATCAACCTTACTGTAATCTACATCTGTACTGACTACATAAAATAAGTCGATCAAGGTTCAGGGCCTTACAGACCAGACTCAGCAGGGTAGTAGTGCACTATTTCCCATTATCAGTGGTGTCTCCCCCTTTGTGGGGTGTGATAACTGTTGCTGTGCAACATTCAGTGTGTACACAGCCTGACATGAAGCTATGATTGAACATGATGTGTATGTGGAGAGCAAATTGTTCTGACATTTGTGTAGGATACACCCTGGTATGTTGACAGGTCCCATGCAAGCTATATGTATGGCTTTAGAGAGTGCAGCTTGTACCTGCATAGTTGTTATTACAGGGGCTCTGTAGTGTACATGGAAATATAAATATGTGTACTTGTTGTGGGGGAGGTTAGTGTGGGTTTAGGTTATCCAAGACCCTATCTGGAAGAACAGGTGCTATTTCTGTAGGTGCAGTACCTCTCATGCCATAGTGCTGTGAAGCATGGCAGGTCTTGTTGTTGCCATTACGATTCATGACACAGCTATAGAATTCACTGTGGCTGGCCACATGATATGTGGCTTATTAGTTTAACAGTAGCTTTGTGTTGCTTTATATGATGTATCTGCATGTTACTGAGGCAGACCAGTTTAAGGCAGGGTACCACCAGTTTGCCTTCCTGTTTGTGTTTGGTTGAATCTTGGTTCTGTTTCAATGGCATAATCACTGCACTTATGTGAGTGCTTAATGTGCATTTGTGTAGGATTCAGCATTTGCACATGCATTGTCCATCTGCATGGGTGCCATGACAGTCACCACTTCGCTCTTAAAAAGCATAACATTGGCTTTGGAGACTGACTATGGGTAGCATACTGTTAGCCCTGTTTGTGTGACTATGGTGATCCAGGTCATTGAGGTTGATGAAATCCAACATGCACTGAGCACAGGCGTTGGTACATGAGTCTTCCCAGTTCATAATGGGATAGCTGAGAGTAGCCATTATTATGGTTTTCTGTCTCAAACCTAATATTCCCCATTACAGCACAATATGACAGTTTGGAATTCTGAGGCATGATGGGTTATTTGTCGCAAGGTGCAATTTGGATTCCACTTTGGCACAAAGGTATTTGCTCAGCATACTGTATCTGAAGTTATGCAAGTGCAACTAGCGTGGGGGTGTACATATCCTTCAGGAATATGGACACACCTGTGGCCCGTATGTTCCAATAAAGGATAATGGCCAAGAGGTGAGGTATGTGTTATAACATGGTCATGCAGGGGTGCTATCCAGAGCGTTGAGCCATATCTCAGTCACTGCACAGATATTTTCTCCATGTTAAGGATTGATGTGAGTCCATATTGAGTTTCTGAAATGTATCATTGAGTAGCAAGACCTGCAGTTTATTGCTTGGCTGTCCCTGTTACAGCAGTGGGCTTTCACTGGAACTTTGCATGATGAAGGCACTATAGGGGAAGCATGAGCCCTAGCCAGTATCCAGTTTCCCAGGGGTGACAGATGCAGGCCCTGTCTGGCAAAGTATCATGGCCTGTCAACCACATTATCCCAGGCAGAGAGATACTGGATACCCTTTGAATTACACCAGTACATTAGACAATTGTGGAATACAATCCTTTTGTCCCTGTACTGCAGTATCATTCTGGCCAATGGCAGAATGCTACCCAGGCCTTGAGACATACCTGCATGGGCTACAAGACCTGACAGTTCCTACATGTGTGTTTCCATGCAATCCAGGCTACTGCATCACAGATCCTGCACAGCAAAATGGAATATGCCAGAGCCATGTGTATAGTTCAAAAGGTGGTCTGAGTGTGTGGGTATGTGGCTAATCAAGGCAGACAGGCAGCTGACAGTATGTTTGCCCTCATATAGCTTAGTGTGTAACATAGTGCTAGAGTTTCAAAATGGAAAAAACCAGGATCCAACCAAGAGACACACTGAGGCACAATAAGCAAGCGCTTTCATCCACTTTTAATGATGCGAACTTCTTCAGAAAAAATAATAATAACCACCTACCTATCTTTTAAATGATTCATTACAGGAAATGATGTCATAATCTGCACAATCAAATAAATTTAAAGTAATAATACTATATAAAATAATTAATATATCTATAAAAATGTATATACATACATATAAATACTACATGTATAAATAAATACAATATATCGGTATGTTATTACATACCTTATATTTATCTATATTTTAAAAACATTTTATATTTATGACTTCATTAAGCCCTGGATATATATCAGCCCCAAAAGGAGCTGCCAAAATGCTTCCTTCTGTTCTAATGTGTTGTCAATGTCACCACTAAACATTTTTTTTCTACATAATCTAAAACAAAAATTCAAATTTCTTAAAATCCGTGCAGGAAAGAGCATGTCTAGCTAAAGAATTGTTTTATCTTTTTCTTTATAGCTAGAACATGCTCATAAATTCTACGTTTTAAAACTCTTTTTGTTTTACCTATATAGTAATTTTTGCATGTGGAACAAGTAGCCATGTAGACTACATTTTCACTATGGCAATTAAAATATTTATTTGCCCAGAATGTTTGTCCCAAATGTTCTATAGTGATAAAGGACGAATTACACATGAACCTACATTGTTTACAGTCCTTACATGCAAAAGTACCTTTTTTGTTACTAACTGATCTAGCTTTATAAGTTTCTGACTTCTGAGAAGTTTCTAACTTCTGTCT
This sequence comes from Protopterus annectens, assembly GCF_019279795.1. Classification (NCBI taxonomy): domain Eukaryota; kingdom Metazoa; phylum Chordata; order Ceratodontiformes; family Protopteridae; genus Protopterus; species Protopterus annectens. The sequence goes on along the minus strand of NC_056726.1, from coordinate 1,714,968,374 downwards.
AATATTTGTCACCTTTTTGTATGTAAACTTTGGTAAATGACTTGTTTTTTAAAATATAGATAAATATAAGGTATGTAATAACATACCGATATATTGTATTTATTTATACATGTAGTATTTATATGTATGTATATACATTTTTATAGATATATTAATTATTTTATATAGTATTATTACTTTAAATTTATTTGATTGTGCAGATTATGACATCATTTCCTGTAATGAATCATTTAAAAGATAGGTAGGTGGTTATTATTATTTTTTCTAAAGAAGTTCACATCATTAAAAGTGGATGAAAGCGCTTGCTTATTGTGCCTCAGTGTGTCTCTTGGTTGGATCCTGTTTTTTTCCATTTTGAAGTTACTAGTTTGTCTTTTCCAGCTTGGTTTACTATAGTGCTAGAGTTTGCATTCACAAATGAGCACTGTTGGGCATGTTTCTGGCCACGTGTTCTGAGGTGTGGCACAATTATGCAAATTATGTCATACAGGTTTTGCATTTTGTTGTCTGTCTATTCCAGCTTGGGAGGTCTCTTGCTTCACCAGATACTTAGAAGCCTCTGTGAATGTGTGTGATTTCTGGGGGTATGTGTGGGTGTCCTTACTGTGTTCTGGTAAGGGTATGTGTTGGTTGTGGTGATGAGATGCATGAGATGCATGTGTTAACCTACACCTCATGACTGTCTTGTCCAGTCATGGCTGTAGACTGGACTGCCTTCCAGTTTACCCCTGTAGCTGCATCCCAGACAATGTGTGAGGTGTGGTGTTAGGTGGGTTTGGCAGTGTACACGGCATAGAGATTACATTCCCCAGGATGGCCACATATACAAAGCTGACATTAGTAAACACCAGTAGCTGACTAGTGGACATTCCTGTATGAACATTCAGTACTACAAGTACCAAGTACTGTATTTAGTTTACTTATTGCTTATGAAGATGTTTTAGACAGTGATGCTTACAAGTAAATATTTGTGTTATGGACGTGACAACACTGGCTGTTACAGAAACATAGTAGCTACCTTTAGCAGCAATCCTCCTCTGAGGAGCACATCACATCCTGATAGTTGATTACAGATGATGCAAGTGTCAACAGGTCTGTATCCTTTTGTGTATATATATATATACTCACATATCCACCAGAACCATGAGCTCTGTTGGGCACGGACACCCACTCCCCAAACAGAGTCAAGTATCAATAGACTCGGCTGCCACTATCAACATGATCAGGATATAATCAGATAGTGTAAGCCATCACCTATGAAGCAGCTATTACACATGGGCAGTGGTCTCCTACATCTTACACTCCTACTGCAGATGTTACACTGGAGTTACAGATGATATGCAATTTGTTTCATTACCAGTACTGTGCACAACCTTACATACAGTATTTGCAAGTGGCTGTTAGGTTGGCAATGAGAGGTTAGGCTACACAAACCTGAAAGTTCAACCAGTGTGTCTCTACTCTCAATATCCACTCTATGTTGGTGTGCACATAGCCATTTGGGCCAGCCCTGTAACAATCGATCTGAAGAAGATACCGAAAGCGCTTATCGTTTGGAATACATAGGACTACATCTAGATTTTAACCTGACATGAAGATTTTAACTTTTCCTAAAATAAAAGGATTTTAACTGCCATTAAAACTAGAAGCTTTCATTTGATCTGTTAGACTGGTTAAGCTGTTATCACAGTTCATCACAGTCACATAGCAGCTACTACATCTTCAGTGTGGATACTTTGTATATCAGACCAAAAAGATTGATTATTTTGAAGCCATTATAAGAATGGATACTTTGGAGCCATCATTTTGCTATGGTATAACTGCATTCACAGCGTGAATATCTTGTAAGTGCATTTAATTTAAGTACTGGAAATGTATGCAAGTTTTTTGCTATATATGTTGCACTTTTAAGTTTTATATCATGTAACCACACTACCTATTCTCCAAGAGAACTTTACTTCATTGGCCATTGTTGTACAGCGTTTCATTTTGAATATTGTTTAGCCCTGTAACAAGGCTCACTACACATTTGCATAACATGTGCACATGCACAGCTGTAATTGCTTGCAAACAATACTAGTGAGGTGGATATTACATGTCTTATGTGCATGGATAGTTACCTAGCTCTTCCAATTTTCTTTGCTATCATGCTGCTAAACTGTCAGATGAATACAAGTCATATGGATCCTGTTATTGAGTATTGTAATCGCCAATAGACATAACCAATGTTTGCATAACATTACAGAAATGCTATATAAAATGGAATACAGATCTGCCTAAAATACTGTACATTACACAGTTATTGGCACAATATCCCACAATGCAAATCATATTTGCAAAGTAAGCCCACTTTTGACATGTTCATCTCACTAATACACCCATACATATGTCTACTGTTACAATATATCAACATATAATATCCTCTGTTATAGCACATACTTGTTGGACCAACCCTGACACTGACGGAGGCTGGAAAAGAATTGGTGAATTCCAAGCCCATATATATCATCCCTTGTGGTGTATGAGGAGTTTGTCTTGTGACCTACAGCAGTACACACATAGAATACTACAAGCATTACTACTGCTCAACAATACATCGCTACAAGATAGCTATTTCCACTATATGCATTGATTACACTGTAATTATTACAGAACAGGTACTACATACACAGACATACTAAGTGTTATACATACCTTCTTAGTAATTGGAGGTGTTATTGACTGGTATATTAATCGTTTTCGGTTTGTGTTTCAATCTTCTGTTGGGTATTTTGTAATGTTCTGCAGGTAGATACAGATGGTTTGAATGTGTGACAAGGCATCCTTTTATAGTTAGAGATCAGTAACATGTGCTATCCTGATCACCAATTGGTGTTCCACAGTAGTTAATTACATGCACATCAGCTGTGCAGCTACTCCCTTAGCCAATACCATGGCAATGGTGGAGTATAATTGAGTAAACCACTTGGGCATTGTCCCTTTGCCTTACTTGTGAGGAAGACAGCCTGGAAGTGTTGTTTGAAATCTATTGCAACAGCTGTATTGGGACAAACAGAAATATATTGTGTGTAATACTTAGAAGATTTGGTCTACATGTGAGTACTGCTGTTATATTTCTGACCATTGCTACTTGTGCAGGGTTTGTCTGTACCTAATACTTCTGCATATGTTTCAGTCTGGCCAGGATGTTTGACCGGTTCATGGCTGTATGGCTATGCATATAATGTTAGGGGGTTTACAGTGTGCTCACCAGACAGCTTTAGTTTGGTGTAAATGTGTATCATACTGTACTGATAATCAGTAATTGGTAACACTTCCTGGTGTATTTACTTTTCAACCCTCTGAAACAGGATTAGTTCAAACAAACCCTGTAACATCAGCTGCTGTTCCATTGTATAACTGTAACTATTTCACATAGAGCCAAGTTAGTGTGTCTCTGTCCAGGTATGTTAAGTTTTCAGCAGATGGTGTACAGTGGGTGAATAATTGGTCATGGTACGACAGTATTTATTGTTGTAATTAGTTTGGGTATGGGGGGGTGTTGGTGGGTGTACATAGCAGATGCAGGTGTGTAGGAACTGCTTTTATACATATTCTATATGTGTGTGGGGGTTCTTTCCCCTATATGAACACCTATCCCTTAGTGGACTAATACTATGGTAATTGCAAACTGATTCATTAAGGCACTGTTAAATGCTTCCTGTATAGCATGCAGGTATTGTTAGTCCTTGAATCCTTTTGGCAATACATCGGAATGTAATAAAGTTTTGCTAAATGAAAGATGTCTGTCTATTTCTGTCATGGATATTTGCAGTCATTGTAGTTGTGTTGGTGACTAACCCTATTTGGCTCATGTCCATAGAGCATATTTGTAATAGTGTATTGCCATATACTCTTCATATGTTATGTTCATATTGTTTGGGGGTGGCAGAAGGTGTGATTGCTATGGTCCATGTTATACTCAGATTTGAAAACTTCAGATGCTGTATACACACATGTATGAATGTATATATATATATATATATATATATATATATATATATATATATATATATATATATATATATATATATATATATATCTATGTATATAAAAAACACAAGGAATGGCAAACGAACAGTATAAACCCAATTTATTCTTGTAAGCGCTTTCGTACAATCAAATAGTTGCACTTCATCAGACATAAAAACCCAGCATGCACCGAGTATTTAAACTCAAATTTCAATTATATAATCTAATTATCTAATAATAATCTAATAATATAATCAATTAATTAAAACCTAAATGAACATCTTAAAGCAACATATTATAAAACATAAATAAATAATAAACTATGATATATTTCTATATAGCAACACATGTAAATGCATATATAAAACCCTACACATTTGTAACGAGTGCATATCAAAATAGTACCTTTCCAAGGCTCTTAAGTTTAATAAACATTTAAAAGAGCACATTTCATCAAGGCCTGGTTGAACATAGGCATTAGTTCTCAATTGCCAAAGAAGTTCGCCTTTTTCTAGCATAAGTTCCCATGGCCCCCCTCTAATATCTTTCTTGACTTGATCAATGGCAATAAATAAAAACTTATGAGTTGGATAATCAGTGACATGTTTAGCCAAAGCATTAGTACCTATGCTTCTTGTAATATTATATAAATGCTCATAGAAACACTGCTTAAATGGGCACTCGATTTTACCTATATAAAAAGCTGTACAATGTTGGCATAAAGCCAAATAAACTATTCCTTAAGTGTCACAATTAAATTTGCTCTTTATATTATATGTATTATTTCTAATCTGAAATTGTTTGCCTGTCAAAATGTGGCAACAATATCTACATATGCCACATTTGAACATACCAACAATTTGAATTTTGTTTTTACTGAAGTCGGCTGCTTCCAAAAGATTTTTAAAAAAAATTGAAATTTGAGTTTAAATACTCGGTGCATGCTGGGTTTTTATGTCTGTTTTTATGCAACTATTTGATTGTATGAAAGTGCTTACAAGAATAAATTGGGTTTATAATGTTCATTTACCATTCCTTGTGGTTTTTTGGAGTTTTTTGCTTTTTTTGGTACCAGTTTGTATATATATATATATATATATATATATATATATATATATATATATATATATATATGTATATGTATGTATGGAGATATAGATATAGATATATAATATATATTATTGCATATGTTTATATGTACCTCCATCAATGTGTACATGTTTTTAACCTATCTATATATCTACATATATATGTATATCTCTATATATCGACATGTATCTATGTATCCCTCTCTCTCTTTATATATATATATATATATATATATATATATATATATATATAGAGAGAGAGAGAGAGAGCACACACCTTTCATTGATTATATGGCGGTCATATTTCCACACAATCCTCCCTTTTGTGTTTTAACCTGTCTGAATAAATAACTGGCATAGGGACATCTCAGGTAGCTTAGTGGTAGGTTACTCTGAGGATGGTGTACATGGTTGTGGGTTCTAATCCTGGAAAGTTTGCCTCTGATCTGCATGAAGTTAAGCAAAGGTTAAACCTGTAAAGCAATTATCCATTTAACTGTGTTTAAGCGCCACTTTCATGTTGCACAAAACCACTTACAACTGCTTAAGAGTGCTTTAATCAACCTGCATCTGATATCCCTTATTCTGGCCCTCAAAATAAATTAACAGCCCTTGCAGGTCATGAACCCGGGACCATGAACACCACAGTCACTGACTTTATCGCTAAGGCATCTGAGATATGTATAAATGTTATGGTGTTTATAATATACATTTTACTACGGGCATTCCTCACTACTGAAAACAAATGTGACAGTCTGTTGGTGTACATATGTATGATACATGTTAATGTTCACATGTTTGTGGAATTAAATGTTGCAATGTGACCTGACAGGGTGTATTATGGATGAGAATGGTTCTTGTTTTGTTTCTTTTTTATATTGTCCCCATACTCCATGTTTACCCCTCCAGTTCATTTATTGAACATCCAACCCAGGCTCTCCTTGATGCATAATTTCATTGCCCATCATTCCTCCCCCACCCCAATCTTCACGTACACAACAACCATCCCTTCTATGGTGAATTAAGTTAATATTAATAGTTATAATAGCAGAGCTGTGTGTGTTTTGTGTACACTTTAATTCCTTTGGATTGCTTCTGTGCGACAAAGTGTGTTCATAGATGTTTATATATATGGCTATAGATGTAACTGTGTATATATATATATATATATATATATATATATATATATATATAGATGCAGACATCACTGACATGTATATTTATATATATATATATATATATGTATATAGTATTAATTTGTAACAGTTATACATATGTAGACTTGTATATGTTGATTCACAAACTACAGTACATTACAATGTACTGTACATATGTACACAAAGTGACTGTCCCATTTGTGGTCAGTACTGTGGAATGCCTATAGTATAAGGTGTAGTCTAAAGACCATGAAACATGTATACAGCTCAGATGGTTTAGTGGTAAGTCCCATAATTATTGTGTGCGTGGTCAAGGGTTCAACACCTGCGATGATTTAAAAATGTGTTTTACTCCAGAATAAGTCTCATTTAAGCGGTTGTAAGCATGTTTAAAAGTGTTTGTGCAACATTAAAGCAGCAGTTAAACAAACTTTAAAACTTATAACCTGTGCACGCATACATGGCCACATCTGCTAACTACTCAGGATATATACATTTCAGTGAAGTAACATCTCACTATGTGTTACATAACATTACCTACTCTGTTGACTTTACCCTCCAGCACACATGGGTGTTTCAAATGTTTATTATACTGAAAAATACTACTTAGATATACAAACTGTGGTTAAGGTATACTTTTTAACATGAAAAACATCTCTGACTTTATTGGGGTTTGAACCAGGAATGCACAGATACTATGCAAATGCTGTAACCATTACAGTATTGACATTAACGTTGCTTCTGCCTATTTCCTATTTATAGGTTCATAGGTAGGTACTAGGCTATCGGCCCTAGGGCCCATACAAGCCTAGCCAGGAAATGTACCCTGGCTTTCGCCACCCAAGAAATTTATTTTCCTGTGCCCCTGTCGAGCAGAGCCACAGAAGTGATCCCCGGGGTGAATTTTCCATTTCCCATCCAATCATCAAGATTTTTCTTGAAGAGTGCTAATGAGGAGCTCTGTTTGACATAGATAGATAGTCTGTTCCAGAGTATGGGAAGTCTCTAGGACAGGAATCTATCCCTCCAGCATGTTCTGTTTATTGTGGTGACAAGGTTTAGGTCCCTAGAGTGTGTAGCTTGGAGGGATTGGGATTTCTTTAAGTGGAGCATGTCCAACAGCTCTGGGTTTGACATAGCTTTGTATGTTAGGCAGAGATCGCACCTGAGTAGGCGATATGCGATGGAGTAAAGCTGTAGTTTTTTGAGACGGTCTGCATAGGGCATCTGTTTGAGGCCAGTAATCCTCTTTGTGAGGTATTTCTGTGGTCTTTCCAGTTGTTGTAGATGTCTTGTGAGGTACATGCCAAAAGGGGTGTTGTACTCTATAATGGGTCTAATGAGTGATGAGTAGAGGGGAACAATGACCTCTTTTTTTCTGGATGAGAATCCTTTTGTGATGAGATGAGTCACGTAGAAGGATTTCCTGACCACTGTGGTGATGTGATTAGCAAAGGAGAGACTACTGTCCACCTGTGTCCCAAGGTCTCTTATCACATTTTCAGCATTAAGTAGACTACCAGCTATGTGGTAGTTCATGGGTACAGAGTGTTTACCAAAGGGGATGACAATACACTTTTTGGCATTGAGCTTAGATGATTTCTATGTGTAAGCTAGGCTAAGCAAAAGGCGGAGGTGCCCAAACCCACTGAGCTTCACTTACTCTTGAAATAAAAACATAACAAATGAAATGAGAGACTATAAATTAAATTCCTAACTGCATTAGGCATAGCCCCTCTCTGACACACTTCGTGAGAAACCTTAATGTGTGAATGGGTAACAGAATATACACCCCTGGGATCATGTGTCCCAGAACCATACAGCCAGGGAGTGGGGGAGCCCCTCCAGTTTTATAGCTGCAAGACCTGTTAGGGAAATTGAATGGTGTTGATGTTTCATGTTAACATGCCCTCTTTAGATCACTAAGTGCCCCTATCACCCTCTGCCACTCCAGTCCTCAACAGCTTTCGACAACTCTGCCTGGAATCACTTCATTGGCTATGATTGACAGAGGCTCAGTTACTTCATCAATGGTGCGGAGAAAGCCAACACACTGTAGCTATGCTTCTAAATGCCCTTGGGCAGATAGCCTACTACTTATCTGTGAACCTCTAAAGTGCAGGCCATCATAGACGTAATATGTGAATAAACAGAGCTTCCAGATCACAATATACAGTGAAAATTCACCATGTAGTCAGAAAACAGTTAAGTACAGCAAGAACATACAGAACACTGACACTTAATCACTCCAAAAGCCTATCTTGGAAGCTAGAAGACTTGTATAAGTTTAAGGCTTTCTATTGCTTACCAGTAGGTTACCTACAGGAGAGATGAGAAACAAGCACAGATGGGTAACAAGCATGCAACAATACCATACCGACTTGCATGTGTCAGCCTTAGACTTTGGAATACTGGCCAAGGCTATTGGCGCCCTATGGTGCCTTTTTTAGGCAAGTCTCAAAGGTGATTCCCACCTCCATAAACAGCACAATAGTGGAATAATTTAGGGTTCATAGGTTCATAGGTTCATACTAGGCTATCTGCCCGAGGGCATTTACAAGCCTAGCCCATAGTTTTGTGGCTTACGCCACCCCTTTAGTATGGGGAACTATACCCATTATTTTGCTGTGCCTCTGTCAAGCAGTGACACTGAGGTAATCCCTGGGGTATATCTGCGATCTCCCATCCATTGGTCAAGATTTCTCTTGAACAAGGCCAGCGAGGTGCTCTGCCTCACATATACCAGGATTTTATTCCACAGCATAGGGAGTCTTTGGGTGATGAATCTATCCCTCCAGCACGTCCTATTAATGGCCTCCAGCACGTCCTATTAATGGCCTCCAGCACGTCCTATTAATCAACGCCAGGGTTGTAATCACAACATGCATGCACTCACAGCACTCCTCCGTATGGACAACGTCAACATCTGTGCAGTAACTGAGATGTGTTTTAAGGCTCCTGAGAGCACACCAGCACAACCAGACTACATCCCATACAACACATTTTGGCCACAGAACATGGACTGACACAGACAGGGAGGGTGTGTATCCCTATTCATCAGGGATATCTACACCTCCAGGTTAGTGGGGCAGCATGATACCTCTGAGATCATCCATGTGCAGCTAACATCAGCCACAACTGCAATGCAAACTGTGGCCTGCTACAGATCACCCTCCATGACCCAGGACCACCACTCCTCCTAGCTGGAGACAGTGGAAAACATGACAGTCCTACCGAACACCCTGGTATTGGTTGATGTCAACTACCCTACCATTAACTGGGAAAAGTACTCGAGTACTCACTTCCAGGCCCAGCGCTTCCTGGAATTTATCACCTCATATGCCCAGTGTCAGATGGTAAACTCCCTAACAAGAGGTGGAAACATACTAGAAGTGGTAATCACCAACGTGGGCGACAGATGCACCACAGCAGAGGTAAACCAGTCACTGGTTAGATCTGACCATGGACTTTTCACTGATGATTTCCACACCCAACCATCTCCCCCACCCAAGGAAACCACAATAAATACCTTTCCTACAGCTAAATTCACACTACTAAAGACAGAGGTGGGAGGTTTCACAGCCCCTACGCTAAGGGAAAACACTGTTCAAGATACAGAAAGATTTACAAATGCACTCTATAAGTACCTACAAGGATGTATGGATCGTGCCATCACTGGTAAACCCAGACTCGCTCCTCCTAGAAAAGGACACCAGTCTGGTGGACCCCAGCAATAAACAGGCTATACAACAGAGTAGGGCAGTAGTCCAGTAAAACAGCAACACCCAAAAAGGGCAGACATCCGTGACCAGTATTAGTAAGAAACAGAGGTCCCTCATGAAATCATCCAAGGCTAACATCAACAGGAAAATAGGCAGTGATTTGAAAGATAACCACAAAGCCTTCTTTGGCTATGTCAAGGATCTAAGTGGTAACACACAGATTTGCACTGTGCCGGTGCAATATAGCACAAAATATACTGACGCTACTGATATCGTCAACATCCTTGCAGATACATTCAGTGCAAACTTCACCCCCTAAAGAAACCACAATCATACCTGGAAAGTACAGTATCCCAGACATCAGAGACACACAGGTGGAAATGGCCCTCTCAGATGGCAAAACACAGTGTCAATGGAAGCAGATGGTGTCCCAGACTGCATCTTGCAAACACTACAAGACAAACTAACCCCCCACCTAATTAAGCTTTTCAACCTCAGCCTCTACACAGGCGACATGCCCATACAATGGTGCATAGCAATGGTTATTCCACTCCACCAAGGTGGAAACACAACTGACTATGGTAACTACCACCGCTAAGCCTGATTAGCCTGGTCTTCAAAGCTATGGAGCACATCCTCATGGCACTCATTGACAAAGACATTGGTAACCTCCAAACATTTGACCCAACCCAGGTCAGCTTGGTTGAGTGCAGGTCATGCCTACTGAACCTGTTTGACATCTTACAGACAGTCACCAAGACATTAGATAAGGGGACAGGTGGTTCACACATACTACTTGGACCTTGCCAAGGCTTTTGACACCATTCCCCACTCAGGTATTATTGATAACCTCACCAGCCTGTACATAAACCCATACATCACAGGATGGGTTGCCAACAGGCTTACACACAGAACCCACATGGTAAGACTATCAGCCTCCTGGTCCAACTCTTAACCAGTCACAACTGGTGTCCCACAGTACTCAGTCCTGGGACCACTACTGTTTGGCATATACTTCTCAAAGGTACAGGCAAACACAGGTGGACTACAGCAGACCATGTTTGGTAATGACTGCAAAGTGGAAGCCATAATTGGCAGTCCAGCTGACACAGACATCCTTCAAGGGGCCTCACAGAGACCGGTACAGGGTGTCAATGTCATGGACTACAGCTAAGTGCCACAAACTGCATGGCCATTCCATTTTGGAAAAACTAAACACCCACATATTAACACGTAAGTGGCAGCCACTTTAATACAGAGGTAAGGGTATCTGGGGACTAATGTAGATAGTGATCTCTCCTTTGACAATCATATCTCCAAAGTAGTTAGGACATCCTTCTACGTAGGCCATCTGATTACTAAAGGATTTGCATCTTGACATACTGAGGTTATAGTGCCCCTTTACTCATCACTCATCAGCCCCATCATAGAGTATAGTAACCCATTTGAGACGTACCTCAGAAGACACTTCTGACAGCTCAATGGTCCACGAACATACCTCGCCAAGAGGATTACTGGCCTCAAGCATATGTCCTATGCAGCCAGACTGAATAAACTCCTGCTTTACTCAGTGGCATCTTGTTTACTCAGAGATGATCTCTGCTGGCCAACAAAGCCATGTGCAACTCATGCTTAATGGATATGCTCCACCTATGGGAATCCATGTCACAGTGAGCCACATGCTGTAGTGAGCTAAACCTTGCCACAGCAATAACTAGAAGATGCTGGAGGGACAGATTCCTGTCACAGAAATTCCCCATGCTTTGAAACTACATCCCTAATTACATTATACAGAGCCCCTCATTAACACTCCTCATAAGAAACCTTGAAGAATGGATGGGGAACAGTAGATACACCCCAGGGAGCCCAGCATTGGCTCTGCTCCACAGAGGGACAGTTAATTAATCAATGTGGTGGCAAAAGCTGACACATTTTGGCTAGGCTTATGAATGCCCTCCGGTAGTTAGCCAAGTACCTACCTATGAACCTATGAATCTATACATACAGTATCAGCACATGCTGATAGCTTAATTTACTCTTCAGGTGTTGACTTACCTTGTGCCAATAGCAGTTGTGTGTGCAATAGTTGAGGGCTGCCTATGTTGGATGCACACAGCAGACTGCCTATACATGACAATTTACAGGTAGTCTTGTGTGTGTGCCATCCATTTTTACTGTGTGTGCAGGTGGTGAAATGTGTCAGTCCCTCTGTGCCTAAACTGTCAGTATGTGTGCTATACGTTCCCTCCTTGCCAAGGCATGGGAATACTGGACATGCCTCCATCTGCCTACTGGGGCTGGCTCAGGGTGTTCGTGGTCTGAGTACCTCTGTGCCTATGGGGCCCTTGGCAATGGTGGTGGGCTGTGAGTGCCTTCACCATTCTGTCCCTGCTGCAGCTGTTTCCACAGGATCATATTATGTAGCATGGCACATACTATGAATATGTGGGAACACGTGCCTGGAGAGTACTGCAAGGCTCCACCAGATATGCCCAAGCAACGTTACCATGATTTAAGCATCCCAAACACATGCTCTATGATGATTCTGGCTTGTGCGTGTGCCTCATTATGGCATTCTTGCATGGGTGTGTGTGCATTTCTGATGGGAGTCATCATCCATGGTTCCAGTGCATAGCCAGCATCCCCCACCAGGTGGCCATATGGGATGTCCCCCCTGGCAAATACCTGATACAGCTGTGAGGCATGCCAGATGTGGGAGTCGTGATAGCTTCCAGGGCTGCCAGCACACACATCCATGATAATGCCCTGGGCATTGCACAAGACCTGGCAGTTAATGGAGGGGTGTCCCTTGCGGTTTATGTAGCGCCTACCCTGCTCACCAGGTGGTGATTTGATGTGTATGTGTGTGCAGTCTATTGCACCCAGTACCTCCGGGTATTTTGCCACACGGTGGAAGAGTCGCATATTGCTGGCCAACTCCTCCTGCATTCAGGGGATGTATATGTGTTCATTGGCATGTGGTAACATGGCATCCGGGAACTGTTGAAGTACCCTGGATGCTGATGCCTGTGAGATCCCCATGATATCCCCATTTGGCCTTTGAAAGGTACCTGTAGCTAGTATTCTCAGGCTTACACATACCTTTGTATCCACTGGAATGGGTTCCCCTCTGTTTGTTCTGGCTCTGAGGCGTGGCCGGCACAGCTCCACAAGTTGTTGTAGTGTGTACCTGTCCACCCTGTAACACTCTACTATCTCCAGATCATGTAGCCCCTGGTAGGTTACCCTGCATCTGAACACTCTTCTCCTCCTCTGGTGCCTGGGGTGGTTGTGAGCATCATCCTCCACACCACCTTCAGTCTCCAACACATGCTGGTGGATCAAAGCTATGGCAGTCCCTAACATGTACATATTAAATGTTCCCCATCTGTATACATGACTGGTGCAGAGTGTATGGGACTACACAAGTATGTGTGAGGTGCTATCATACTTTATACTATTGTGCTATGTATGCTGCTGATGTCATTGGGTGTTTATGAGCAATTCCAGCTGCAGGGTATCTTAATTATGGGTTTTACAGTGAGTACTGCAAGTGTGGGGCCTTTAGTGTGGAGTTATGCTTGCCTGCCTTGATTAATCTGTTCCCCTTTAATTCACTTTTATACCAGGATCCCCTCCCATTATCGGCATGCCTCCACCTGCCATCTTTCTTGTTTTGTACTTTCCCTACCCAGTCATGTGTTGCAAAATGTGTCTTGTAGCTGATATAATGCAAATCTGCTTTGGTCTACTGTGACACTTTACTGTTTTCAGTACAGCACCTCCCCTTTCCTGTTCTGTAGGTAGCTGCCTTGTTAGCGGCCCACTGTAGGTTCCTAGTTGTTAATTCGTCATTTATACTCCAATTTCCCTGCTGCAGCATTTTCTTATTCTTTTCCTATATTCTTCCTGTTTCAGCTCCGGTGAGCGCTGTGCAATCCCATTTACTGAGTTTAAGCTTGTTTAATCTCCATTCACATGCATACTCGGTTACCTTGTGTGCTCTCAGCTAAGCAAAGCTATAGCCAGTTCAACACACCCCTTTCCTGCAGCTTTGCTTAGCTACGGGACACCGGATTAGCAATGCTCCAATCTGTTTACAGCATAGGTGACACACCCCTCTCTTGATGTCATTTCTATCTCAAGGGGACACCACAGTGTTATAACACTATGCTCTGAGGTGCATCCTTACACCAACGGGGAGTCTGTGATTCACTATTACTCCTCTCATTTGCATGGCATTGCCTACTAATTCCTAGCTACTGTGCAAAACACTGTCAGAGCCCCTTAGCAACCCTTTTCTTGCGATTCGGTTTGCGTGCCGCTGCCCTGAGCTTAAACTTTGTGATAGTGTGAAAAATGAAATTAAATGTTTTTATATTTTGTACGTTTTTTTTTTCTGCCAATGGCTATATATTTAGCCATTGGCATATATTAACGATATAATACATGTGTTTAGCCGGCTGTCATGGCTCCGATTTTATGTTTGCAAAAATGTAAACCATTTTTTACGGTTTACATTTCTGCATGCTTACACTACACCTGCACCACTTCCTGGATCACTAAATGCCTTCATTTGCATGCTATACTGCTGCAGCTGGGGTAATTAGTATACAGGGGCCGGGAGCTTTGCGGGCGTGGTGTACACATGTAGTGCACATGGAAACAGCTCATACCTGGATCGCTCGCTGACCATATTTCAGGTTGGAATGCCAACGCTATGCCTGCACCTGGCACAAGCTTCATGAATCCTGGGGAAGGTCAGTCTCATCAAACCACCGATACAGTCAAACAATATCAATACTGTATAAAGGTAGTACTGCTCAACACCAGAAACCTAAATAAGTTGCACTTTTTTCAGGCCTTTCTGACCATCAAAAGTATAGATAACTGGTAATTACTGAATGTGGTTTCATTGTAGTGATAGTGCCCTATAGTGCCCAGTTTCAATCACTACAACTCTTTTGGACCAACTACCAAAAATAACTGTGCTGTTGGAGGGAGCATATTCATATTCCTAAGAAGCCAAATCCCATCTAGACTCATAAGACAGGGCAATGACCTTGAGCTCCTGCATATCCATCTTACTGTCAATAAAATCCATACCACATCACAGGCATTTATAATACCCCCTCCAAGTTAATCACAACCCACAAGGTAAATCAAAACAAAGTGAAATCCCTCATCACTGAACATAATACAGTTCTCCTCGAGATTTTCAACTATCCTCCCATTATGATAGAAATCTATACATCAACAATAAGTATTGGCAATGTTTCCTAGATTTCATGAATGCTATGTCCTTAGACCAACAAGGTCAAGTCCCAACTAGAAAATCAAAAGTATTGGATCTTATCCTCACTGATATAACTCTACTGTGCTCTACAGTTGTAGTTGCTTCATCAATGGACAGATCTGACCATCGTTCAGTAATATTCACAGTGAGGGTAAAACCTAATTTACCATCAAACCCTTCTGTCTTTGGAGAATATTCTAAGGCAAAACTATTACAACATTTAAGCATCCCACTATCAGACCGTCTCACTCATATTGCTCCATTCATTCATTGAAGCATTGTACCCCCTCAGCATAAATCCACTGCCAAGTCCAGAAATAAACCCCAATGGTGGAACCCTAGTATAAAGAAATTATACAATAAAGGAAATAAACTTATTGCTTATAATAACAAACTTTATACTCCAACCTCTAAAACTGAACTCAAAAAGATTAAAAAATAACTAAGAAGTAAAATCAAATCCTCCAAAGGCAAGTACAAACTAAAAAGTGCTAGCTATGATAAGGACAATCACGAAATAGACTCACCAAACTAGGCATCAACCCCTATATCACTAGGTGGGTTGCAAACTGACTCACAGATAGAACCCAAAGTGTGAAAGCAGCAGACTCCAAGTCAGACTGCTGACCAGTCATGAGTGGAGTCCCACAGGGATTGGTCCTGGGTCCTCTCCTGTTAGGCATCTACTTCTCAGAAGTCCTGGTCAACACAGAGGGACTCTGGATGACCAAGTTCACTGATGATTGCAAGCTGGGAGCCATTATTAACTCCACAAGTGATGTAGACATCCTACAGAAAGGCCTCACTGTGGCCAATGACTGGTGTCAAAACCATGGCCTTAAGCTTAATGCCAAAAAAATGCATCATCATTCCTTTTGGGAAAAACTCAGTTCTCGCTAATTATCACATTGATGGTACCCATTGAACACTGAAGGTGTTATAAGAGACCTGGGAATACAGGTTGATAGCAACCTCTCCTTCACCCACCACATTGCTACTGTGGTCAGAAAGTCCTTCTATGCGGCACATCTCATTACCAAGGGTTTTGCATCCAGGAAGAAAGAGGTCATTGTCTCCCTCTACTCTTCCCTCATTAGCCAATCATCGAGTACAATGCCCATTGACATGTACCTTACTAGACATTTGTAACAACTGTAGAGGCCACAAAAGTACCTCACAAAGAGGATCATAGGCCTTAAACACTTGTCCTATATGGACAGATTTAAAAAAACTCCAGCTTTTCTCCATCTCATATCGCCTACTTAGAGGTGATCTCTGCTTGACTTACAAAGTCATGTCTGACCCAGCTTTATTAGAAGTGCTACATCTAAAGAAATCCCAATCCCTCCGCACCACATGCTCCAGAGTCCTCAACCTCATTACCACAATCAACTGAACAAGCTAGAGGGACAAGTTCATAACCCAGAGACTGCCCATGCTATGGAATAGACTTCCCATACATATAAAACAGAGGACCTCGCTGGCCCTCTTGGGATGGGAAATAGAACATTCACCCCAGGGATCACTCCAGTGGCTCTACTCAACAGAGGGACTGGGAACTAAGGTCGGGTTGCACGATGCCAGGGTAATCCTATGGTCTAGGCTTGTAAAGGCTCCAATGCCATTACCCTTGTACTCATCTATGAACCTATGAACCTATAAATTGAAAACCCCAGGCCCAAATACAATATCTAACTTCTGGCAGAAAGTATTAACATTGTTACATAAAGATTTAACCCTGAGTAAGAACTACTTACACATATCATCCTGGTTAACAAGAGGAAAAATTATACTCCTCCTTAAGAGTTAACCTGCAAGCTATCCTAAAAACTATAGGCCAATAACTTGCCTTATGACAATGTATAAACTATATACTGCAATTGCTGCTGAAAGAGTTTATAGCCATTTAAAAGAAAACTCAATCATGGCAATAGAAGAAAAGTGTAACAGAAGTGTGTCATATGGAACAATGATCATTTGTTGTTAAACAAAATCACAATGGATAATTGTAAAAAGGGGAAGAATCTAAGTATGGCATGGATAACTTACAAAAAACATTTCACATCATCCCACATTCATGGATAAAGGAGTGCTTAAGGGTAGATAAGATACACCCTACATTAATTTATTATATTACAGTGACCATGAAACAATGGCAAACCACTTTGCAGCTAAGCCATGATAAAGGACAAATGATAGTACCAGGGATAAAAATTGAAAGGTGGATATTTGAGGATCACTTTGTTGCCACTGCTCTTTTGTCTTGCCCTTAACCCATTAGGCTGTTTGCTTAACAGATTAAGTCATACTTATAACTTTGCTCCAAGCCAGCAGCAAAGTGTAAAGACTTCTCAACTTCTTTTTGTGGGTGATTTAAAACTGTATAGTTCATCAGATGAGGAGCTCAATTCACAGCTGGAAGTCATCAAAACTTTCTCAGATGATATAAGAATGTCATTTGGTTTTGATAAATGTGCAAAATCAACATTTAAACCCAGGAAGTTGGAGCACCAAGCAAATATCACTCTGGGACAAGAATATGATATAAAGGAACTTGTGCAGGAGGGAGTGTATAAGTATTTGGGAATTATAAAGTATCTACAATAAAACATGAATAAACACAAAATAAAATCAGTAAAAAACATTTTAGAAGAGTAAAATTAATAGTAAAAAAACCCTGACATCTAGGAACAAAGTCCGGACTATAAACCAATTTGCTCTTTCTGTTCTAACTTAACAGTTTTGAGGTGACTGACTGTCCCCAGATGGTAATGGAAAAGTCAGACAGCAAAACATGAAAATGCTGCTTCACACTTAGCAAATGATATATAAAAATAGTGTATACCAAGATTATACATCCCTTGTTCTATAGGAGGTATGGGCCTCCTCAAAATTGATTACATGTATAGATCTGGAATTATACGACTGCATACATATCTGCTGACCTCATCAGAGTCAAACATAATGATAGTTTGGAGACATGAAGACAAAAAAATCTAAGGTGACTTCCCTGCTAAGTTTAGCAGAAGTATATCGATGTCAACCAGGAATGGAAACCCAACCGGAAGTAGATAAAAATCAGGCAGCAACTGAATTTGACAAAAAACAAAAGAAGAAATATAAATATAAGGAGAAGGATCAGATAAGAAGGCAAGAAAGTTGGAAAAGACATAAGTATAGTTGCATGAGCAGAAAACTCCTGAAACAACCTCACATCAATCAGAATCTGATGCAGGAAATGGTTAAGGAAAGGTGAATTTAAACCAAAAAATGAAAGGTTAATATTAATGGCCAAGGATAGTGGATTACATACACATTGGTTTAGAAAATCCATTGAACATGTGGGAGAAACAAACAAATGCAGGCTCTGTAAAACAGAACTGGGAACAGCCACCTATCTTGTTGCTGGGTGTGATATACTAATGGCCTCTTCTTCTTGCTAGAAACCCATGCCACACTGTGTTAGGGCTGTTTCTGAATTCAAAAAGGTTTCTGTATGCTGTAACATTGATGAATTCCCACTATTGTCCCTGGTTCTTCAGCTAAGAGTTTGGGACGGTATGGATTGTGTGCAATGGGATGCACTGTATAGTTCTCAGAGTAATGAACTGAAATACACTTCTTGGTCATTATTTATGTTTTTTTTCTTTCATTTTTTTCACAAGCAAACATCTGAATGTCCACAGTAATACAAGCAGCTGTAATCGATGGTCACATCTTTGTTTGTGTTTGTATCCTGCATCCTAGTATAGTTATAGTGAAAAGAAGGAAGGAATTGATTGCAGTAAACAGAGATGTTATCATATGAGCCACATTAAAAATGTATAAATACTCCTGGATGACTACAAGAACCAAAAAACCAAACTGGAAGATGCAGAAGAACAGAATGAAATCCACACGATGTTAGCATAATAAAAACTTTTAATCCACGCTTTCGTAACCAAACGTCTTCAGAATAAAATATACATTCTCAACATCATATTTAAAAACAGTTCTGAAATACCTCTGCACTAATAAACACATCTTTCCACTTAAACAATTATACAATAGAGGGAGTGAAAGAAGTCAGAGAATATTTAAATACATTTTCCACATTCATTAATTCTGAAAGCAATTTTTATTGCGAATTAATAGATGTTTTATTAAATAATAATTTTTTTGTATTTAACAAAAAATATACAAACAAATTCAGGGGGTAGCTATGGGGTCTCCTGCAGCACTATCTTTTGAGAACATTGTGATGGGTTATTGGGAATATACTGTGTTGGAACCACTAGTCATGGAATATCAGATCATATTTTTTAAGAGATTTATTGATGATTTGTTTTTTGTCATGGTTGGGGATGTACAAAAAGTAGAAAGTTTTGTTGACACCCTTAATTCCAGATCAGGATACTTAAAATTTGTTCTGGGAGATCTGGGACTAAAAGTCCATTTTTTGGATGTGATTCTGGAATGGAATGTTAAGCTTCACAAGTTAGTTAGTAGGATTTTTAGGAAAGAAACTTTCACTAACAGTTACTTGCATTATATCAGGATGCACCCTCATTATATGAAGAATAACATTCCCAAAAGAGCTAGTTGAATGACAAATGAAATGGGTGACTTTATGAAGGAAATAGAATTTATTACTACCTTGTTTGTTGAA
Organism: Protopterus annectens; assembly: GCF_019279795.1. Classification (NCBI taxonomy): domain Eukaryota; kingdom Metazoa; phylum Chordata; order Ceratodontiformes; family Protopteridae; genus Protopterus; species Protopterus annectens. Next base: position 1,714,948,452 of record NC_056726.1, on the reverse strand, counting down.
AGAGGGTATAGTAAGACCCTGTTGAAAGAGCAGGCTGAATATGGTACACAGAATAGGGACAGTCTCTTTCCAGCCATCCTTGAGCATGGGTATTCCAACATCAATACAAAACAGAACCATGACACGAACACATCTGATGTTGGTAATTTCTTTGCTTGGACATGACAGTAGACAGTGGTATTATCAGAAATATTATTTCTGACAACTGGAAAATTTTAGAGGGAAACAAAGACTTACAATCTATAGTGGAAACCCAACTAAGGCTTGTATACAAAAATCAAAACAATTTAAAAAATATTTTGGAAAGAGAGAGAGAAACAGATTTGTATATTGTTCTAATATCACACAGAAAAGATGGGGCATGTATAATTGTGGAAACTGTAACATAAGTAGGTACATTTCTGAATGTCCCTTAGTTAATTTAGAACATTTGCCTTATACTTTGAAAGTTACAGGGCATTTTAACTGTAAGAGCAAAGGGGATGTATATATTGGTATGTGTGCATATTGTAGTACATTCTACATTGCTATGACTACAAGAGCCCTATGAACCAGAATAAAAGAACATTATTACAATATTAGAAAACAAGACAAGACGTGTTTTTTATAAGCATACTATCATCTGTCCTATGTACAAAAAATTCTTGTTTTCTGTGCTGGAGCAAGGAAGTCATGATTTTAAGAATAGCAATGTCAAAACAAATCTTGAACCAAAGGAGGCTTTAGGGCAAATCAGATTAAATTCAGATAAAAAAAACTGGCATAAATTATGCTGAAATCATTAAATGTTTTTTGAAAGACTGTAGAGTCTATACAAGGAAATAACATCCTGAGCTTTGAAATTTTATTGATTAATTGTATAATTGTTTAAGTGGAAAGATGTGTTTATTGGTGCAAAGGTATTTCAAAACTGTTTTTAAATGTGATGTTGAGAATGTATATTTTATTCTGAAGAAGTTTGGTTAAGAAAGCGTGGATTAAAAGATTTATTATGCTAATATGAACCATATTCTTTACGTATGATTCTTGATTTCTTTGTTTTGTTGTCTATCATTGTGCTTATTTGTTTAGGAATGAACTACACAACACAAAGTCAATGAGTTTAGTGTTAAAATATTAACTATGAGTGTATTTTTAATTTAACTTTTTTGGGGGGTTGTCTTGTTTGTTGCAGGCACAAGGATGTGAAATGCACTGTGTTGGTCTAAAACAGTTTGATACTTGGTGCAGATGAGTTAAGATTATGAGCTGTTAATGAGCTGCTATTTGGTCTTGTAACCAAGTATACACTGGCAAGCAAAGATTTTTTTTTAAGTATAAAGTCCACAATTTAACCTTGGTGTGAGCTTCCTTCCTAGTTATTAGTAAATGTGGCATCTTTGAGCTATCTGTTTCAAATTGCACAAGAAAGTGTAGCATTCTTATTGAATGTGGAATGTACAATATGGTTGTAGTTTCCTTAATTCTGTGGCTTGTTGGTGCTATGGATTGTATGGTATTTGTGAAGTTAGAAGCTTGCTCTTACCTGTATTGCTTGATTACTTGATGCTGGCTAGAGTTTACTATATTTTCGTGGGGTGGGGATTGTGGGATGCTTGGTTTGTACCTCTGGGATCTTGGACCTTTGCAACTTGAGTTGTTTCTCGCATGATTTTCTAATGGTTGAAGAACTGAATATCTGGTAAAACAAGTATAAAGTATCATTCTAATCATAAAATGAACTCCCATCCTAGTTGTTAGTAAATGTTCCACATTTTGTCTGTTAGTTCCACCTTATGGGAGATAGAGTAGCATGCCATGTTTTGAAGATGGAGAGTTGAATATCACTGCAGTTTCTTTAATTCTTTGGTTGTTGTTACTAGGGTGTTATGGTAATGTGAAACCATATTGGAATGTCTGAAAATGAAGAAGCATCAGATTAAGAATTTAAGGCTATATATAGATATAATTATTTCATCCATTAAAGCAAAGGTTTCTTAAAGTTTTCTGTTGAGACTTATTCATAAACAGTTCTAATAACATTCTGAAGATCATAACTGCATCATTTAAAATCCTGCACATCCCAAAACGTATTCAAATCCAGGAATAGGTTATTTTAACTAGACATTCCCTTTTAAGTGCTACCTGTACCTCTCAGCTGCCCCTATTTTAGCAGAATATCCCTGATGCTGCTTTAAATTCTTGTTCTGCCCTTCATAACATTTTTGATAGTCTGGTGAATCAGTTGTAGTTGCAGTTGGAAAGTAATGACATTCATTAGAGTTTTATACTTCGTATTGTTCAAAAATGCATATTGATGTGAAACATGAGTTCTATCAACTTTTAAGTGGGTTAGAATAATATTTAAATTTCCTGATTTTATCACCCCCCCCCCCCATTATTTTTGGCTTTGTCTAGAATTCTTGACCAAATACATTGTGAGGTATAGTGCTACCCCAAAACATTCAGATTGAAATAATTTCTACTGGCATTAATTTAGCAAACTGGAACTAGGGTACTAAGAGTTTCATGTTGCTGCATTTGCTTGGTATGTTTTTCATCTTTATTAGAGCTTTTCTTGGAGTGGACAGGAAAACTAGCATTTGCTTATTTACAGTCTCAGGACCTCAACAGATAGGGCACTTGCCAAGGCTGTGTGTTCTATTCCCATGCCAGGTACTTGGATTTGTTTTTCCAGTACTTACTCTACAGGACAGCATAACTGGATGCTGTATTCCTTGGTGTGCCATCCTTGAATGAAACAGTAAACCAAAATCCCATCTGCTGGAGTTGGTAGTAGCTCAGGTGGATGTAAAAGATTCCAGGGTAATTATTAAAAGAGTAGCAGTGCTAAGGTGACCAGGTCAAATTTCCCTTAGTCAGTATGAATACTAACTCAGGTCTCCCCTAAAAAGAGGCCATTAGCCTAGTGAGCTAACTCAGTCATTAAAAATTATAAATAAAGTATGATTGACATTTTATTTAAATAATTTAATTATATATTTGTACTCTGTTTTAATGCATCACAATCAATAAGTGGGCATGGTTAATATATTTCAGTGGACCTTCCTCTGTAAAGTGATCTTGGAGGTTTTCTTTCCCCACGGAATCTACTTCAAGCCCCCTTTCTATGTAAGGAAATCATTTTTCACTAATTTCCATGTAAACAGAATGGCAGTAGTGTGAGACACAAGCATCTTGCACAGCTTCTCGGACTTATTTTCCGTTTCACTTTTGCACTTGAATTACTCTGATACATCTTCTCAGAAAAGCTCTTACTTCTTTAACAGTGGTTGCAAATGTTCAGCAAAATAAACTAGCTGAAGTGTATGCGTGAAGGCTTCCAATGTTTAGTTCATGTGTTCTCCCACATTCTTCTTCAGGTATCAAATCTATCATTGAAATCCAGGAGCTGTTAACTGACCAACAAACATTTAAACTAGCATAAAAACACTAGAAGCAACAGACCAAGGCTGCGAAATAAGAAATACAATAATTTATTTCCACAATGAACAAACAGTGAGCACTTTTGTGGATGAAGCCACTTCATCAGACAATGATCATAACTTAAAAAGCTCCTTTAATACCAGTTCATAACAATTAAGCAAGTGAAAAAATCTCCACCTTCATTTAAAGCAACAGAGCAAACAGACATGATAATTGCAATAGCATGTTATAAACACAGTATTGTATGTAAAAAATATATAAAAATATATCAAATAAATATTATTACAACAACCAAAGTGAGTTCCTATACAAATAAAAGTAAAAATATAATCATTTAAGCAAATCCTTTCCTAATAAAATGGGCTTAATGTTAATCTTGTCATTAAGTCCCTTCCCCATACTGGCCTTGAGTCTTACAATCCATTTCAGTTCTTTTGTTTCCACGTTTAATTTTAGGTCTCCCCCTCTGAGACCACCTAACACCCTATTAATCATCATGAAGACAAATTTATGTGCATCTCCATGAGCTTAGACATGTCTCGCTAGAGCATTGGTTTCCTCCTCCCTCCCTATATCATACAGATGTTCACGCATTCGATCCCTCAGCCTTCGGGTTGTCATTCCAACATAAAATGACATACAGGTCAAACAATGGGCCAAATATACAATATTACTGCTATTGCAGTTGGCTGAGAGTCTGAACTTAAAAGCTCTAGCCATATCTGGGTGTTTGAACTCCCCACTATCATCTATATGAGTACAATAATTACAGCAGTTACAGGGTATGGTGGCACCTGGACTCATATCACCAACCTGTACGTTCCCCTGTTGTAACCTGGGTCCACATAAAATTCTTTTCAAATTCTTCTTGTTCCTGAAAGTGTACCTCAGGGTCTCACCCACTAACTCCTTTGCAGCATCATCACTGCATAAGATATTACAGTTCCTGCAAAAAATATCTTGTAATCTTTTGTTATCACTAGAGTAGGTGACCGACATTCTCAAACACCCCCTGTGGTGACCTACTGTTCATGATGGCTGTACATTATCAGAGAAATAAGGCCTCCCCTCAGTGTCCCTACAGTCCATTACTTCTCCAAGAGTGCCCTACAGTTATCTATCAGTGTATCCCCTATGTAGGAACCTTGTTCTCAACTCAGCCAATTCACCTTCAAACTTATCATGGCTTGCCGTTAGCCTCGAAGTTCTAAAAACTTGGCCCCAACAATATTTTTAAATATATGTTGGGGGTGCATGCTTGTCCTATGTAGGTAGCTACTTCTATAGCAATCTTTCCTGTGAATCACAGTCTCAAAACCCCCATCATCCCTCTGTATCACCTTTACATCCAGAAAATCAATTAAGTTAAAAGAACTCTTCATAGTAAACCTTAGGAAATTGGTACACTCATTCAAATACAAAACGAAAGGGTCAAACATAGACACATCCCCCCTCCCATAAAAGGAAGAGGTCATCTACAAACCTCCTATAGAATTTCAGGCATTTACCATACTCACTCAAAAGCTGTTGCTTTTCCCAGGAAGCCATGACAATATTGGCGTAGCCATTGGCACAAAAATGCCCATGGCTACACCATCTAATTGTCTATAAAGTGAATCTTCAAACATGGTAAGAAATCCAAACACAAAAAACAAACTAGAAAAAAAAACTGAAACAAATGAACACACCCTCACTGCACCACTTCTTTTAAAACAATCCAAATGGTATCGATATCCACCTTCAATGGACCAAGCAAAACATGAAAGTTTTAAAAAGTACTGCTGGCAACTTGTCAAAATAGAAGGGAATATTTATTTATTTTGCTTTTTGTTTTTATTATTTTTCATTTTTTACTTTCATGTTTTACTTGTTTACAAAGTTAAATACTATTAAAAGTACAAAATGTGCTGTGTCTTTTATTTTTGGGGGGGGGGGTTGGTCTTTTAAAATCCCGTTACAGGGAACCAAGCATTTTAATTGAAATGTGATTTCAACTGTAATTGAAATGTGATTTTATTTTAAAAAGTGGAAGTTTGTTGATTCTTGTTGTTTGTCTGAAGAAGTCCTGCTAGGAGCAGGACGAAAAGCGGAAATTAAAAGTGAAGGCTTTACTTTTTAAAACTTTCATGTTTTGCTTGGTCCATTGAGGTGGATAGCGATACCTTTTGGATTGTTTTAAAAGAAGTGGTGCAGTGAGGGCGTGTTCATTTGTTTCAGTTTTTCTTTCTAGTATCTTCAAACATGACTAAATTGTTCTCTAGAATAAGCTCCATGAGTAAAGACAGAAAATCTACACACTGTCTGTCATACGAACCATCATCTAATAAATACTTCCTGAAAAATTCAATCCCCACCTGGTTGGGGATAACGGTAAATAAAGATTGCACATCCAAAGTAATTAACAATAGTTTACCTACATTCTCATGTGTACTAACAAATGAATACAAATCCCTCAGAAAATGCTCTGTGTCTAATAGAATGATATGATTCTTCCTGAGTATGGGTTTCAAATGTCTCTCTACATAAACTGATAGGGTTTCGGTGGACTAACCCCTCCCTGAGACAATGGGTCTCATAGGTGGTTTCAGGGGATCTTTGTGGATTTTGGGGAGACCCTGTATTATTGGTATTACAGGATCTTTCACGATAAAATAGTTAAACAAATCAAAATCAATAATACGACATGTCAGACATTCATACAGTGCATTATATATAACTTCACTACATCTCTGCACTTGTTGTAAACTCACTTTAGAATAAAATTTGATGTCATCTAGCATATTAAACATGGAATCCCTATAGAGGGAATAATCCATCACCACCAGCGAACCACCTTTGTCCGCTGGTCTCATAGAGATAGTAACATCATTACGTAAACAATCTAGGACTATCCTTTCCTCTTTGTTCAAATTATTAAAATATTTATCATGAACATTGCAATCATACAAGCTGTAAATTTCTTTAATACACATTCTTTTGAAAGCGTCTAACACTGCATTGTTAGTGGGAACATAACCACTTGTTTTTTTAAAAACATCCGCCCCAGCTGGAATACTACCAAAATCACCAAATTGCATTTTCAACATAATACTTCGAGTAAAGGCTTTAAGTTCTAAAATATTATCCATAACTGTCTTTTTATGTGCAAGAATGAATGACATACCTTTATTTAACAATTTACTTTCAGTCTCACTCAATGTCCTTCTTGAAATATTCCAAATCAGTGTCCGCTCCCTTGCTGCCACATTTTCTTTAAAGTTAGGGGCTGCTGCTTCTCCTCCTGGGATGCTTTTCTTTTCATGCGGCCTCTGCTCGGCAGCCGGTCGCAAAAAGGAGCTTGGCGTATGGGGTATGGTGTAGTGAGAGTTAGGGATGAAGGACCCTGTAGCGTAACTGCAACAATGGGTACATGTACTGACCCACTGTATTTGCTGTGCACTCCGCTGAAGATCACAAAGCTGCCAGCCCCTTTTTTGGGTTGAACCCTCGAATTAGAGAGGGTTGAGATAACATGCGAATCATCTTCTACATGTGTAAAGGCCACACTCCTGGCAATGTCTTCCCCTGAAACCTGCGTAGTTACATCAGACATCAAAATCGTAGACTCCACCTCTTTCGGCATTGATTCGTTGTCACTTCCCTTGGTGGTAATCACCTCTCGAACTTCTGTGGAAGATGATTCTCATATTATCTCAACCCTCTCTAATGACCGGCTGCCGAGCAGAGGCCGCATGGAAAGAAAAGCTTCCCAGGAGGAGAAGCAGCAGCCCCTAACTTTAAAGAAAATGTGGCAGCAAGGGAGAGGACACTGATTTGGAATATTTCAAGAAGGACATTGAGTGAGACTGAAAGTAAATTGTTAAATAAAGGTATGTCATTCATTCCTGCACATAAAATGACAGTTACGGATAATATTTTAGAACTTAAAGCCTTTACTCGAAGTATTATGTTGAAAATGCAGTTTGGTGATTTTGGTTGTACCCCAGCTGGGGCAGATGTTTTTAAAAAAACAAGTGGTTATGTTCCCACTAACAATGCAGTATTAGACACTTTCAAAGGAGTGTGTATTAAAGAAATTTACAGCTTGTATGATTGCAATGTTCATGATAAATATTTTAATAATTTGAACAAAGAGGAAAGGGTAGCCCTAGATTGTTTATGTAATGATGTTACCATCTCTATGAGACCAGTGGACAAAGGTGGTTCATTGGTGGTGATGGATTATTCCTTCTATAGGGATTCCATGTTTAATATGCTGAATTACATCAAATTTTATGCTAAAGTGAGTTTACAACAAGTGCAGAGATGTAGTGATGTTATATATAATGCACTTTATGAATGTCTGGCATGTCGTATTATTGATTTTGATTTGTTTAACTATTTTATTGTGAAAGATCCTGTAATACCAATAATACAGGGTCTCCCCAAAATCCACAAGGATTCCCTGAAACCACCGATGAGACCCATTGTCTCAGGGACGGGTTGGTCCACCGAAACACTATCAATTTTTGTAGAGAGACATTTGAAACCCATACTCAGGAAGAATCATATCATTCTATTAGACACAGAGCATTTTCTGAGGGATTTATATTCATTTGTTAGTACATATGAGAATGTAGGTAAACTATTGTTAATTACTTTGGATGTGCAATCTTTGTTTACCGTTATCCCCAACCAGGTGGGGATTGAATTTTTCAGGAAGTATTTATTAAGATGATGGTTCATACGACAGACAGTGTGTAGATTTTCTGTCTTTACTCATGGAGCTTATTCTAGAGAACAATTTATTCATGTTTGAAGATAACCTTTATAGACAATTAGATGGCATAGCCATGGGCACTTCTTGTGCCAATGGCTACGCTAATATTGTCATTGCTTCCTGGGAAAAGCAGCATCTTTTGAGTGAGTATGGTAAACACATGAAATTCTATAGGAGGCTCGTAGAGGACCTCTTCCTTTTATGGGAGGGGGATGTGTCTATGTTTGACCCTTTCTTTTTGTATTTGAATGACTGTACCAATTTCCTAAGGTTTACTATGAAGAGTTCTTTTAACTCAATTGATTTTCTGGATATAAAGGTGATACAGAGGGATGATGTGGGTTTTGAGACTGTGATTCACAGGAAGGATTGCTATAGAACTAACTACCTACATAGGACAAGCATGTACCCCCAATATATATTTAAAAATATTGTCGGGGGCCAAGGTTTTAGAACTTCGAGGCTAATGACAAGCCACGATAAGTTTGAAGGTGAATTGGCTGAGTTGAGAACAAGGTTCCTACACAGGGGATACACTGATAGAGAACTGCAAGGCACTCTGAGAGAAGTAATGGAATATAGGTACACTGAGGGGAGGCCTTATTTCTCTGATAATGTACAGCCATCATGAGCAGTAGGTCACCACAGGGGGTGTATGAGAATGTCAGTCACCTACTCTAGTGATACGAAAAGATTACAAGATATTTTTCGCAGGAACTGTAATATCTTATGTAGTGATGATGCTGTAAAAGAGTTAGTGGGTGAGACCCTGAGGTACACTTTCAGGAACAAGAAGAATTTGAAAATAATTTTATGTGGCCCCAGGTTATAACAGGGGAATGTACAGGTTGGTGATATGGGTCGAGGTGCCACCATACCCTGTAACGGCTGTAATTATTGTACTCATATGGAGGATAGTGGGGAGTTCAAACAACCAGATATGGCTAGAGCTTCTAAGTTTAGACTCTCAGCAATAGCAGTAATATTGTATATTTCGCCCATTGTTTGACCTGTATGTATTCTCATGGCTGTTTGCTCTGTTGCTTTAAATGAAGATGGAGATGTTTGCACTTGCATAATTGTTATGAACTGGTATAAAAGGAGCTTTTTAAGTTATGATAATTGTCTGATGAAGTGGCTTGGTCTACGAAAGCGCTCACCGTTTGTTCATTGCGGAAATAAATTATTGTATTTTTTATTTTGCAGCCTTGGTCTGTTGCTTCCAGTGTTTTTATGCTATTTGTCTGGATTTTGGAAGCACAGTTTACCTTAACCACTTATTTTTTGGTTTTGCTCAAACATTTAAACTACTTTGCTGTTCACCAGTGTCTGCAGGAGAAGATGTTTTATCTTGAACGACTGCAATTTCTTGTATTTATTTAAAACTATTTCCCTTGTCATGCAGCACAGAAAAATAATATTTGTTTTATTTCTGCTGAGGCCAAAATGTTTTTCTTCATGTCACATTCCTATCTCCATTGCATTGCTAGCTACACCCTTGAACAGGCTAACAATTTATCCAATTTTTGTTTTTTTTTAGTGTTGAGATCATTACCAGGATTTGTTAAACTATGACATTCACTATTTTTTTTGAGTCACGGGGAAATGAGCTTTCATTTTTAACAGTGAATTATGGGCAAGTTGCCACCATGTAGCATGCGTTCTATACTTTATTGGTAAGGTATTTTGGAGATTCCTTCCATGTCCTGTGTTCCTCACCAGCTAGTTACTATGTCCCTATTGTGCCCCAGGAAGAAGGAACCTGAAGCCACCACTGTATCCTTGCACACATAGCTCTGGTCACTGTCTACTGTCCTCTGTCATTCACTTTTTCTCTGTTTTCCACTGCTTCCCTATTCATTAAGTCTATATCCAATACTCTGCATTCCAGCTATCAGCACAAGTATCTGAAGGTATATGTGAAAAAGAAATAGGCTTAGAATATGCCCTATATGGTAGTTTGCAGTGCTGTATGTTCCTTTTGGAATGGCAGAGCTTTACGCCACACATCAAGGACATTGTCAGACACAAGTACTTAAAACATGTCATGTACCACCCATCTGTAGACAAAGGCTTGATTGCATAAACCATGATCATAATGAACAGGATCGGTTCATCCTGTACTTTGTTTTGACTGTTTTGCTATTACATGAAGAGAAATCCTTAAATTAGCAACATATTTCCTGAAGATACAAACTTAAACCACATACATTTCTCGGCAACTGTCATGTTTGTTTGCATTATATTCCTATGAAAGACTCAATTATCTCTTATCTTGATAGTTTTGCAACAAAAATATTTTTCACCAGATAATTTTTCATTTCCCTTATCATGTTTTTGTACATCTAGTGCTTGCAATATGTGTTGTAACTTAGAGCTTTTCCAGTGATGTACACTGAAGTATGTCATTAGACATCCTGTTATGTGATTTTAACTAAGCCATCTATACAATGCATTTGTATAATCTCAGTTCACTTACCGACAGAGACAGAATAAAATTGGTAGTGACTTGGTCCATGCATGCAGGACTAACCTTAGGAGCACAAATCACAAAACCATTCCCAATATGCAGCTCAAAATTTTCTGCACTAAGCATATTTCATACTCTAGTCTCCTTTCACTAATATGCCTAATAAACATGAGATGAGCAGGGAGGTCTAAGGACTTGACTAATGTCACATTTTCAGTCTAGCTACTTGTGGCTGTCAGGAGTCACAAACACATTCATATCGTTACTTTCTTACTGGAGTACTCCCACACATCTCTAATCCATAAGTACAAATTGACGGGTCTTGATTTGCCTTCAGTTCAAGGCAGGCAGAAATTTCACATTTGCACCTATGATGTTATTCCCAGACACATACCCATGAGTTATTCCATCTCTACTATAGGTTCAAAGCATGCGATGTTAAATCCAAGAGGTTTGCCAAAATAACTGCAAACTGGACAGTGCAGTGGTGCAGTGGTTGCATTATCCCTTCACAGCAAGAGGTTCTCTGATTTGATTCTCAGCTGGGGCACCTTCTGTGCGGAGTCTGCATGTCCTCCTGCATCCATGCGGGTTTCCTCCAGGTGCTCCTGTTTGCTCCCATGTTAAAAAGACATGCATCTAGAACATTTCAACCTAGGCTTCTGTTGAAAATTGACATTGGACTTTCCTGGTAAACAAAAACTGTACTGTTAAGTCTTTTATTTTCTGTGGTACCAAGCAAAATAATAAACAAGCATCACTTTTTTTATTGTACTATTTTTATCCCTTGTCTGCAAACCATCAGGTCTTTAAGACATCATCACTCAATCAGGCAAACAGATGCATTTTGTCCCTGCAATGAAAGCATTTTTCATTTAGCAGCCTAACCACTACCCCTCGGGAGTTGATGTAAACAAAAGGCATCACTGCCATCACTGGCTTGGGTGGCCATGCCATTGGTCCTTGCCCTCTGTCTACAGCTCCCATTATATAACAGGCTTCTGCTCTTCACTGGAGCCTTGGTGCAAGTCAGTGACAAACACTGCACCACCCCCCACACACACACACAATCCCTGCCTGGACTGTGAATTACCCAAGCCACAAGTCAAACACGAGTGAACTAAGCTTTACTTGGAGTTTTACCCTTCTAAGCCACTGGCACAAATGAGCAAATATTACTTTTTAACATCAAAGCACACAAACAAGTTATGGTAGTCTTCAAAAATAGGACAGCTGGATTCAAATCAGGATAAATGAAAAAAAAAAACATTCTTCAAAACTGTAAAAACAGGCGATACTGTAGTGTACTGACTCACCAGATGCGCAGTAGCAAGAACCACCCAAAACCCTCCCCCGTTGTTGTATGTCAGTTGGAAGTATTCAATATTCATTTATTGTTTCCGAACTGTACGATGTCACAATTTTTTAATAATTCATCAAATGCTAATTATGCTAAACACAATAAAGCAAAGCACACTTAACAGCTATGTTTACCAAGGTTCCAATCATAAATGCAAAAAATATATCAGCAGCGCATCAACATTCATTTTAAAACACAACTGCTTATTATTGTGTATATAAAATCACAAATATAACTACCTGCCTGCCTGTTTTCCTTTGTATGATCATTTGGCATAAGGTAATTAAAGCAGTGTATCCTTGTAATGTGGGTCATGGTTGAAGAGGATCCAAAAAGGGTCCTGGTGAATAGATAAGTAAATTGCATAATGAGCCCATCATGCTAGATGCCATAGATTTGCTCCCGGATTGCACAAATCGTAGGGAAGTCTCCTCAAAACATCCATGGTAGGCTTGACAAGAATATTTGGGGGAAATGGTTGTGTGTGTAGTTATCTGTAACTAATGCTAACTCCTGATGTCTGTGACATCCTAACAGTTGACACAGAACACTGGGACAGCGATGCCCTATCACAAGTTTTTAACTTGTTCTCTTGAATATTCTTCGTTGCTGTCTTCTGTTTGCCAGACTTTACCATTTTTTCTTTTGAATAATAAAACTAACAGTTCACCAGGTGTACTCTAATTTATTTTCATTTATATTTTGTTTACTTCAACTGGAAACTAGCTCAATTTCAGAGAGGACTGAGTGGAGCAGCCCTAAACGAAGAGTTATGGTTTGCTTTTTTGTGTACATAACCATGTATATATAGTGTTGAAACTTGCATATTTTGTATGTGTTTCGGCCACATTAATTGTGTGCATGATGTCACTGCCTAATATGAATGGCATGTCAATCAGGCCTCATTTCATATGCAACTTTTCACGCCACTCACTGGAGCCACGCCCACTCCTGCGCAGAACTGAGCCAGTACACTACACTATCGCCTAAAAACAACTGCAACACATCACACTGGCAGTTTTGACATGTAATAATAACAGAACAAAAAGTCTTGTCTTTCCGGAGTTCACCAGTAGTGAAAAAAAAAAAAAAACTCACAGCATTTGTGCAGTTTCATTTTACATGCTGCTTCCACTACATTGGTCAAAAGCCACTTGACACAGCCAAAGACAACCAGAACTTTTAAATTAGTTGCTGCACCTAGCAAGTGCCCTTCTTACAGTTTTTACAATGCTAAAATGGCAGGAAAAGGTGTCAGAAGGCATAATCAACTTATTCACAACTGGAAACTAAGCATTTAGGCTGGACTTTTAAAATACAGCCAAACCATTTTTAAGGACAGATCACCTACAAGAAACATGGGTTCTATTCCTGTTGAAATTACACAAGCAATAATGCCTGACAGGGTGTGTGTTAATGTTTAATTAGTGCTTGCCCAGGGTTGTTATGAGGCCCGATGCTGCAGGTAGAGGGCCTCTACACCCCTGAAAGGGCTATAATTACACATTAACACACACCTTAGAGGGTGTTGCTGCATTTAGAGGACGGACTTTCTGTAAAATTGCTGTATTTTACTTACTTAATTCAATTATTTTTTTTATATATGCTTAATGTAAAATAGTTCCTCTGCCTAATGTTTCAAACGCTGTAGTATATGTTAATGTTATTGGAAGATGCATTTTACATCAAAAATAAATATAAAAAATATAGTGCTTAAAAAAGTAAATAAGTAAAACAAAACAATTTTATAGAGCTCATTTTCTCTCTCATACACACATACACAGTCTCTTCTGTTTCACACACACATGCATATACACACGCAGCCTCCTCTGTTTTCATACACGCATTCACTCACACAAGATCGGTCTTACTCTCTGTCTCAGTCTCTCTCACACACAGCCTCCTCTGCTTTCATGCAGGCATTCACTCACACAAGATCACTCTCCCTCTCTCTCGATCTAACACATACACAGTCTCCGCTGCTTTCATATGCACATTCAGTCACACAAGATCGCTGTCTCTTTCTCTCTCTCTCTCTCACACAGACACACGCGCACGCACACACGCACGCACACACACACACACACACACACACACACATACACAGCCCCTCTCTCTCTCTCTCTCTCTCTCTCTTTTTTTTTTTTTTTTTTTTTTTTTACATTTTACACTTGCTAAACAGCAGGACCACTGCTTAATGAGCATAAAATAATGGTGGATGTTAGGTTTTTTTGCAGTCTAAGCTCCATGGCAGCTTGCTATGCTGCCATGAAGCAGCAGGCTCATTTGTCAAAAGGCATTACTTGTACATTAATACCCTGTTGGAGAACATTCATTCTCCAGTCAGGGTGTTGATGTACAATTTGTCCATTCTCTAATATAGGTATTATTGCTTGCTTAATACAATTAACAATATATTAAATAAAATATTTAAAAAGGAAAGTTGTGAATAAGTGGGTAAGTAAATAAGTAAATAGTCAAATAAATGAATATTAAACAAAGTAAATTATAATAATATCAATTAAAAATATGAAGGGGATGCAGTCCAGCAGACTAGTACTACAAGCTATGCCTTTATGGTTCCACGTACTAATGAGGAACAGGGTAGACTGCGTGTGAAGCACAATTTTAAAGCATGCTTTAATAAATACAGTGCTGATCTGCTGTGATGACAGCAAGTTTTATAAAACATATTGGTATAGACAACAAAAAAAGAAATCAAGAATCATACATAAAGAATATGGCTCATATTAGCATAATAAAAACTTTTAATCCACGCATTCGTAAACAAACGTCTTCAGAAGCATTGGTATCTTTCCCTCTGCTAATGTCATAGGTGTGTTCATAGATTCTTTGCTTGAGTTTCCTTTCTGTTTTGCCCACATAGTATGACAAGCAGGACATACAAAAAGCTAGACAGACCACCCCTCTAGAATTACAATTGAAGTAACCTCTAGCTTTTAATTTTCCCACTGAGTTCCAATAACACAGTTTATTCATATCTGCTATAAATGAACATTGGGGGACATGCCACACTGGTATGTACCAATCCTTCTATCAACTACAGGAATATTTCTAACACCTATAAAGTAATTTTTCAGGATGTAACCCTTCTCAAACTAAATTTTAAATTCTTAGAAAAAACATCTAAGGTGTTAGGTATCCTAGAAAACATATCCCAGTACCTCAATATAATTTTCTTCCTCAGATGTGTACCTCTATGATAATCAGTAATGAAAAAAGATTCTCTAGAACCCTTGGTCCCCTGGTTCAATTCCTGACCCATACTTACAGAAACTCTGGATGATAACCTTACTTGTACAGGAGGTGTATTACCACCTCCATCTTTCGTGAGTAAAATGGGGAGATATTTAGATATAGATATTTTCATCAATTCCTACATGTTAATAGGTTCATAGGTTCATAGTTAGGTACTAGGCTATTGGCCCTAGGGCCTATACAAGCCTAGCCAAGAAGGTACCCTGGCTTTCGCCACCTAAGAAAATTATTTTCCTGTGCCCCTGTCAAGCAGAACCACAGAAGTGATCCCCGGGGAGAATTTCCTATTACCCATCCAATCATCAAGATTTTTCTTGAAGAGTGCTAATGAGGAGCTCTGTTTGACATAGATAGGTAGTCTGTTCCAGAGTATGGGAAGTCTCTGGGACAGGACTCTATCCCTCCAGCATGTTCTGTTTATTGTGGTGACAAGGTTTAGGTCCCTAGAGCGTGTAGCTCGGAGGGATTGGGATTTCCTTAAGTGGAGCATGTCCAACAGCTCTGGGTTTGACATAGCTTTGTATGTTAGATAGAGATCGCCTCTGAGTAGGTGATATGTGACAGAGTAAAGCTGGGTGAACTTTGGCCATTTATATTGACAATAAACTGAAACCTTTTTATGGTCTATACCCACATATTTTAATTGATTTGTGGGAATTTGGGGCCAAATTTGGCCTCTATCGGTGTCTAATTCTTCCTGCCCCTGCCTATTTTCTTTGTCTGGATGACATTTTTATTGTCTGGAAAGGTCCCCAAGATACCATTGTGTTCTTTAACAATTATGTTAACAACACTACTATTTTTTTGTTGTTTGCCCACAGTGTAGGAATGCTTTGTTTAAGCATATCCTGGTGTGTTCAGGATATAGGTTCAAGTTTTGGGTTTTGGAACAGGTAAAGAAATCTGAAAGGGGTGGTGACTGGGAAACCTGTCTGGAATATAAAGAGCTTATGTGGCAGCTAAGAATGGAAGCGTGTTCTCCCCCTGGGTTGAAAGAACATTATTCTATCATCCCTGCTCTAAAGAAAAGAACATTAAAATAAAAAATAAATAAAATAAAAAATACATATTTGAAGTTCTAATTTTTGAGTATATCTATATATATATATATATATATATATATATATATATATATATATATATATATATATATATATCTATATATATATATATATATATATATATATATATATATACACACACACACACACACACACACACAATATACTTTTATGATAGAATATTTTTACTGTGTAAGTGTGATTAATTATAAGTGCAGAACACTTTTAAAGTAGCATGGTTATCTATAATGTTTCACTTTTACATAATTAAGCAATTATTCAATGAATTTTTGAGTGTTAATTGTTGAAATTATTTAAATGTGTGCAACTTGGGTTTGGTATTCTGATGAAGTTCCCTGAATGGAATGAAAGTGCTAAATCTGGTTGGATACCAGGTTGTCTTTAATAAATTTTATTTGGGACATTTGTACTCTGACTTTAGCCTTTATTGAGACCAGTGTGCCGACTGGAGTGGTTTCGTGAACTGTTCATTACTCCTTACCTTCCTACCTCATTAGATTAGTCAGAACCAAGACTGCCTGCCATGGCCCCACAATTTTCCTGGAGGTATACAATACAAAGTACAAACAGACAACTTGTCCTGTCTATGTCCCTCTTGTAAACTGAGTACCTCATGCAGGTGTTCTCTCACCCTTACTGTCCTCACTGTTCGTTAACTCACTCACAGCTCACCTAGTACATCCCCCCAATCCTTATGTATTCAAATGACAAGTCAGTCTGCAGATCCCACCTCCACATTCCTCAATCAATTAAAAAAAGAAAAAATTATACAGTACTTAAATGCAGTATCAGACTCCCAAAAACTTGGTGATAAGGCATAACTTCAGTGATTACTTAGGAACTATACCATATTTTGGACAACTTGGCACCTGACTGGAAGAATTCCTGAACTTTTAATTTCAGGGACGTGAAGCAAATACTCAACCTCTAGCATCCGCAAAAGGAGTTCTCTTACCAGATGTAGAATATAGTCTCCCTGTCATTGACAAAGCCTCAAAAAAAAAAAAAAACCCTTGCAAACACTATCCAATTAAAACTGCAGTTCCATTACATTAGTCTCTCAAAAAGAACATAACTGGTCAGTCCTGATTAGATTAAAATGGCTTCCATAAGTGAAAGATGCTCACTTGTCATAGCCTTCCTAATCTGCATACTGTTTTATGAAGACTCCTTCATTTCTTCTCAAGCCATCTGTCTCAAAGAACATATTCTATAACTTCAGACTGCAGTCTTTTCACTCTTTTTCACTCAATCCCAAAACTTCACTCCACTCCACCGATCATAGTGTCTTTGTAAATGAACCTCAAACACGGTAATCAATTCCTGCAAACCTAAAAGACATCATCTACCTTTCCCAGTTTTTGACATCAGCTGATGAAATGTATGCACACAAGAACTGCTTGTAAATGCTTTATTTGCACAGGCCATTAATCACCTTCATAACTTCACCATGCTCACTCTGTCCTACCTCCCTATATTCACCCCATAACTTAACACTAAGACATTCATGCTAAATTAACCCTTGTCGCTTTACCCTCTCCCCCTGTCATGCACACCCCACCACACTATCACTCCATCCCACACTCCAGTATTTCCCCATCCTCATAGCAGCCACCTTCCTGTCCTGTACTTCAGTAACTGTTCTATTTGCCCCACACCATCTACTTTATTAGTCTCCCTGTCATTATACTCCAAACTAACAACTCTATAAACTGAATTGTGTATACTTCGATATTAAAAATATATTCATACATTGTTAGATAGATTTTTTACTACATTGTTATACTTTTGCATGCTGGCTACTGTATTAGACAGACAGACATCTATGATGGTATAATAATGTTGTTTGCATGCTTAATAGTATATTTGTATTATTTAACTGTACTGTAAACTACTTATTTATTTATTATTGCTTAGCACTGCATTGTACTAATTTTTTCCCAGGTTGTGTCGCAAAACTGTTCACCTGGTTCAGTGTTTTAT